>NC_051441.1:9215515-9218095 GCF_001649575.2 Kryptolebias marmoratus | reverse complement strand
GGGGAGAAAAGAGAAAAAAATGCACTTCTTTATTCTGCAGATCCACGCGCAAAGAGCAGCTCCGCACATTTCAAGCTGATTCATATACGATTCTGCTGCATTTAATGATGATCAGATATATTCCTTCTCCTGACGCCACGTCTGCACGTTTCTCAACAAACCTTCATATCAAAGAAAAAAAAAGGTGCTGTGGTTTTAAGGAGGAGAAAGTTTGTGTTGATTTCTGGATAAAAAATGAGCCTCCATCAAGGTAAACAACGCTGCCTTCCTTCTCCTGCTCGTCCCATTGTTTCAGGTTGATGCAGGCTTCTTTTTCCCCCCTTCTGTCATCTCCTTCCAGCTCTCATTATTACACCTCACATTTAAATTGACCTTAATGAGAGGAAATGGCCAAGTCAACTAAAACAAAATTGCTCACTTTCCAGCAAAACTTGTAGCTGCAACAAATTCATCTGATATGACCATAAAATGTTGTCATTTCTGTGAATGTTCTGACTCAGAGAACCTTCTCTTATAGACCTAAAGTATATATATTTGAAATAAAAAATGCAATTAAAAACCTATTTGATATCAGGGATCCAGCAGCTTCTGAAAGGCAGGAGCTCTTTCTCTCTCTCCTCCCCCCTCCTTCTGTGTATTGGTGTGCATATGTGTGTGTGCGCGCGCGCGCCTCCGTGTGTGTGTGTGCATGTGAATATCTGCACTCTCACTGTCTTTATCTGCCTTGACCTATTTCAGGTCAGGTAATCAAATGGAGTAGTAAATACATTAAAGACTACATCGTTGGTCCTGATGCAAAAAAAGCCTTATTTAGTCCTAAAATGACAATAAAATGTATTTTATTGGGTTTTTTTTTATGTGGGTTGAGCAAAAAGATCTGCAAGTAATTAAGGAATATAAATCAGACTAGAAGAAAGCAGATTTATTACCAAATTATTAAGCATATAAACAAATTAGAGGGTTTTATTTCATAAATCTGGAGTCTCAAAGGGTATATTTGAATGTTTTGGAGGAGGCAATCAGACAGAATCATCATGATACTATAAATGACTTAAAAACACATCAGATTGCTAATAAGAATGAGCAGGCATGTTGTTATCATATAGGCTATTTCATTTTCAGCCTTATTATCTCCCCATGTCTCCAGTTACAGCCTACAATTCAACAATAAAATCGCTCCATTCGCTGGACCCTGAGAAAAAAAAACCCTCCCCATCAGCTGAGGGTTCCTGGGGTAATTTGTGTGCATGCATGTGAGTTCATGAGGTGAAAGCGTTTAAAACATCTCTGCTATGGCATTAAGGCTGCAGTTTGTGGACTGTAAGGGGATCCAAGGTGAATGGCCGCCCGTCAGGAGGACTGCCTTTGTCTCCACGCGCTGAGAGAGCGCTTTGCAGTCGGCCATTACCGTCCCCCCCTTCTCCATGCTGCTCCATCCAGCCTTCCCCTGTGTGCCCACTAACGAGCCAGGGAGGAAAAAAGAAAAGAAAGGAAAAAAACAAAAAAACAACAACAAAAAAAAAAAAACACGGAGCTTTTACTACAAGGCTGCAGCTTTGCAAATGGTCGAATTTTAATATTTATACGGATGATTTGCTTTGGCGTAAACGTCAACCTAGTTTTCCTTTTTTTAAAAAAAAAAATATTATTTCAGCTCGACACAAGCGGCTTCCGCCACTCAAAAAAAATGGCCCCACATTTCATTTCTTTATTTTGTTTGTTTTAATTCCAAACGTCGATCACGGAATTAAAGTGGCTGTCAATTCGCAAAAGCACGTCCACGGCAGAGGAGGCGGCTGAGAAATGAGACGGAGCAGCCAAAGGTCGGCTCGCAGCGCGGAGACGCGACCGGTTCTCCGAGGCTGTGCTGGCCGGGAGGGAGTGCGCCTCGGCCGGGCAGCGGACCGACACCGTCCCGCTGCTCTCCCGGAGCAGCCGCCAGCACGTCAACACAAGCTGCCACGGTTCTACGGCATTTATTACCAATTCAAAGAGCCTAACATGTAAAGATTAAATCAAATATTATTATTATTTTTTTAGGATCAGTTGGGTTAAAGCTGTAAGAAAATATTTTAATCAATTACAAAAATGAAAAAAAAAAATCGTCAAAATGCAATAAAAATACAATAATTGTAATAATTATAATTTTATTAGAGAAGATACTTCGGCTTCGTCCTGTTTTGTTATTTTGACATTTACAACAACACGTTTTCTACATCTCAGTATTTTGGAAGAAAACAGCCTGAGTCATGTCACAACGAAGAGCAGACCCTTAAAAATAAAAATGTTATATACATATATATATAAATATATGTATATATATATAAAGAAAAATATAATCAAGTATATAAAATTACTACTTACTGGTGTGTTAAATCCTTGCATAACAATAAATTACAAAATCACAAAACTCTGGGAGAGATGGTGCAAGTGCGACGCCCATTTAAAAAGTCAAAACGTGGGATTGGTGTGTCTAGAATGAAATCCTACAACATGTTTCCATCTGAGGCTGTGCAGGAGTCTGAAAGCAGAGGCCGGTGGGGCTGATGTGGGGGCTTCCGGCCTGGCTGGATTGCGGCT
>NC_051441.1:9214092-9215267 GCF_001649575.2 Kryptolebias marmoratus | reverse complement strand
CCCGCGGACAAGGCGCGCTCTGATTGGCGGAGCGCAGCAGCAGATGATGCGGTGACTGGCGGCGCCGGACGCGCACACAGGCGGCAGATTTAAAGGCCGGGCTGGAGGCAGATCGCTCCACAATGGAGCTCAGTGAGCGAGGCCAGGCACAGGTCAGCGTGCACAGCAGATAAAAACAGATCCGAGACCGGCTGGGGAAGTGAAGGAGTAATGGAGAAACAAGAAGGTGAAGATAGGAAATGAAGGTCGATATGTTAAAGAACAAACACTTTGCTGTGTTGTTTTCCTGTTTTTAGTTCTGGATGCAAACTATTTCTGTACTTATCAAATATATAATTGATACATAAAAGCATTCAGCTCATTCAGCAGATATGGCTGCTATGACTTTTGGTTTTGGCAACTTTTATACTTTTTAAAATAATGAACTTAATTTACAAATATTTCCCATAGAGATAGACTGAGATCTCTTTAATTCCTTCAGTTTGTTTGAAATCTGCTTCAGGAAAACTTGCTTATTTATTTTTGACTGTTCTGCTATTTAAGTTTTAGCTAGCATTTTGCTACTTTTAGCTTTAACTTGGTTTCAGCGTCATTCAGGTCTCAGTATTAGCATAGCATTTTTACAGAACATTTAAAATTAAATGTTTATTATTTTATTTTTAAAAGATGTTGTTTTAAAATAATTCTTTCAGTTTTAATGAAATGAAGTTTGTCCTAAAAAGGTACTGAATAAAACCTAACACATGGACGAAGGAGTATAAACTCTGTGGATTTATAAATGTGGGAAATTAAGTATTTTGTTTTATTGATACTAAATAAAAATGTAAAATAAAATTTAAAATTAAACAGCAGGGCATTTGTTAAATATACATTGCTGAAATCAACTAGTTTATTTCAAATGTTTAAGTTGTGACACGTTAAAGACATTTTCAACTCTATTTAATTCATTTTTTTATTTTTTTCAGCAAATGAAGGAGTCATTATTCTTGTTTCCACAGGCTCTGGAAACAAGAGGAGAATTTTTTGACAAATGGTTTCAGATCTCATTTATTAAAGCTCCGCTCTAAATCACATAAACAAGACAGCAATTCCAATATCTCTCGATATGTTATTACCCTGGACTTTGCTTATTACACCTAATGTTTACAAATGAACCCCCACACCACCACCCACCC
>NC_051441.1:9152051-9213848 GCF_001649575.2 Kryptolebias marmoratus | reverse complement strand
AAAAAAAAAAAAAAAGCAATAACTGGCCGCACAGTTTCAAGGCGTCCCGGGTTAGATGATGAAAGGGGGGATAAGGAGGGACGGTTTCAAGGCGCCCCGAAGGCGGGACCCCCGTTGCCCCTGGAGCCATACGAGTCAAGCGTGAATCAAAGGGAATATATACTGCAGAGAGGGAGAAATTATGGGCTGCAGGTTTGAAAGAATCCAGGTTAGTTTGCGTCTAAACGTTGCTCTGTAGCGATACTTTAATGTTTATGCAAAGTTGTGAAGACAAGTGAAGCGATTCAGCAGAGAGGCAGAGAAACCAGCTGCGGATCGTCCAGCTCTCAGCGAGAAAATCTGCATGGAGGCTTTCAGCGAGCTGAAGTGCGGCTGCCTGAGGTTTGTCGCAGTCGGCTCGGTGCGGTGAAAAGAAGAAGAAGAAGAAGAAGAAAAACTCCGTAATTTCTTTAAAGTAAAAGTGTTTGAGTTCCAGTTAATTGCATGATGGCGTTCCCCGCTGTTTGTGTTCGAGCTGCGGTTTGGCTTTTTGGGGATAAATCCAGATCAGGGTGTGGACATCAGACAGCAGCTCAAGAATTGTATACATGTGACAAACATACACACTTTATGAAAAGGGTTTTGTCATTTGGTTTGTTTCTGTGAGAGATTTATTTTATTTTTTCCTGAATGACTAAATACAACAACAAGTCTGATTTCTCCTGTAGATAAATGTTTGGAATTGTTTTGATTTTGTCCATCCCTGCTGCATTTAACTCAATAACTGTGAGGAACATGTACCTCACATTTTGCTACCTACTTTAATTTAATTATATAATTTATGTAGGCATTTTTTTGTGTGTAAAAAACATTTAGGTGGCTTCTATACCTTTATTGTACATTTTATTATCATTTTATTATTAATATAATAAAACCTTGTGATAATTGTGTTGAGCTCATTCTAACTTGTTCATTTTAGTGCACAATTTTAAAAGTATCTTTCTTATGAAAAATATTTTTGCAGTTATTTATTTAGTTTTTTAACCAGCTGGATAAATGAATAAACACATCTATAATTGTTGTTACTAGTTTTAATTTTTTAAAATAAAAATAAATAAATAAATGAAACAGACAATTGTTTTTGCCATTTAATTTGTTTTTGTGTGACCTTTTGTTACTTATTTATTTATTGGTAAATTAAAGTGTGAGTCTGCTTTAACGTTCCACTGCATTGGATACTTGAGTTTTAGCGAAAAGTGATAAAAATTTTATTTATTTTTTAAATCCTCTCAAGTGTGTGTGCCTCCAACGTGGAGCAGTCAAAGGGTGCCTGGCTGCACTTATAAGCACACAAAGCAATACGTGCGTGTACGTGCACACACACACAACAAGCAGAGTGATAATTAATGCGGAGTGAGTAATTTCTTAAGAAAAAGACCATTTTTACGACAAGGATTGTCCCCGATCAATGAAGCGTTGATGATTGACAGTCGGTGCCTCCCACCCACATCCACACACACATAAAGGCCTCTTGGATATTAAGGACAGACAAATTAATTGTCCTTGATTTGCAAACATAAAACAGGCTATAGGCTGCTGAAGAAAAATACAGGAGTCCAATCAGCTGTGACTGCTAACCATGCAGGATTTTTACTATGAAAATATGCATGAGTGATAAATTTGGTCTAACCCTTTTAGTTGATTTAAGTAAAACAGGAGCAACTGATATTTTAGCTATGTATAAAAAATGTATTTTTAAATACAGCTTAACATTTATTGTCTGAAATCTGCCTATTTTTGTTAAATGAAATCATCCAAACTCATGCAGGGTGAATAAGACCTTGTGTGTGTGTGGG
The DNA here is from genome assembly GCF_001649575.2 of Kryptolebias marmoratus. NCBI lineage: Eukaryota > Metazoa > Chordata > Actinopteri > Cyprinodontiformes > Rivulidae > Kryptolebias > Kryptolebias marmoratus. The sequence continues at coordinate 9,212,013 of NC_051441.1, read as the reverse complement.
TGTGTGTGTATGTGTGTGTGTGTTTGTCTAATCAGCTGATACATTTATCACTTTAGAGATATGTTTAGATGTAAACAATGCATACCATAGAAAGAACAATGGTAAAAATCTCTGTTTAAAATATACTTAACCTAAATTTGCTGTTATGTTTCTTATGGATGGATTGACATTAACTAAGTCTGGGAGACGGGGGGGAGGTAAGTGCCTGAATCTGTGTGTGTGTGTATGTTGGTGTGTGTGTGTGTGTGTGTGTGTGTGTTTGGGTGGGTGGTGGGGTGCTACACAATGACTGCTTGAACTGTAGTGGCATATGGCACAAACAGAACGCTGGCACTGTATTTAAACCTGCACCCTGCACAGATCTGCCTTCACTTTGAGCAAATAACAGTGTTTTTTTTTTGTTTTTTTTTACAGATCTGTTCATTTTATTTTTAGAAAAAGAGGCATCTGCAACACATTTCAAGGTGTGAGCACTGGGCCAAAAACATTCTGCTAATTCATATCATACGTCCTGTTGGTGAAGACAAAAGATCATCGGGAGCATGACTGGCACAGCCAAAGCATGAAATTGAAGGCTTGTGCAGAACATGCATACACACACAAACACACTCACATGCATGTAGTAATTTCACTAAAAAAAGCTTAAAATGCAATTACATTAAAGTTTAAAGTTTCAGTGAAAGAACAGAGTGTGGTCGGAAACGTGCAGGAGATTTGTGTAAAAGGATAAAGTAATTATTTGCTCTGCATTAATTCCAGACAACTCCTCTGATTTTTCTCATTTTCATTTTTAATTTAACCAAACTTGATTTTGGAATTTTAACCCTCTTACTATCACAGTAAACGCCGCGGGATGCTTGAGATATCTCCCCTGTAGCACTAAAAGCCTGCTGTCAGAATGCGAACGTGCAGATATTGTTGCAAAATTTCAAGCTTTAGAAAAGTGAATTTTGTGTTTTTACGTTCATTTAAAGCCAAGTCACTAATACTCATCTTGATATTTTTACATGATGTTCCGGTGCAACCAAGATGGCCGTTGTTACCAAAAAGACCTTGTTCAGGAGAAGACAAGGGTTTTTTTGTGCTGTGATTGATTTCCAGCCCAGCTGCAGGTTGAGGAAACACTGCGTACACATCACACGGCTGAGCTGCGCAGCAAACATGTTGATCAGCTTGGGGTCCCAGAGCTAAGCCTAGTAGACTTATAAGTCTTTCCACAGAAAGTCAGATCAGCTCTTTGGGCTTTCTTCTGTCATCCACCCAAGTTTTTGCATTTTTTTTAACACAACTCAATCCATATTGTCCCACTCTCACAACATAATGAACACTTTTTAGAGCTGATTTATTAAGATATTCAGATTTCTAGTGCCAATTTGGTAAAAGAAATAAAGAATTGCAGTTGACTGTGAAAAAGGTAAAGAGTATTTGTCTTGCTACAGCTGTAACCTAAGAGAGAGCAGGTGTTCAAGTATGCTATAATGTTTTGCATACAGATGAGTTTAGATACCACAAAAACCAGATTATCAGAGAATTTTTGATAAAAAAGTAAAATATGTGAGCTATGGTTCACATATTTTCCTTCAATCACTGAGACTTTTATTCAAATGACAAACACAAAATAGTAATAGAAATAGTTTGTAGTTAAGATTAAGATACTTTTTCAGAACGAGCACATTAAATGCTGCAGAAGAGCCACATTTGTTCAGTCATTTTACAAATTTATATCATACAAATGGTAAAATTGCCAACAAAAGTCTGCACTTACTATCCTTCACAAAATCAAAATATCAGTTGCAGCACAAAGCTTATCTCTCTGCAAAATGAAGCTGAATAAAAAAAGTGTGATGGAGCCACAGTTTTCTGAAGAATGATCAATATAGATTCAGGGATTAATGCTTTGAAGCACAACCGGCTGTTGCTCTGGTAAAGTGTAGCTTTGCTAGAAAATAATAAAATCTGTCAAGATGCACTTCAGAAGATATTTAATTGTTATGGACTCTGATAACAAATAGAAAAATCAGAATGAAGCTAAGCATTTATCCACTGCTAGTTACTATTCCGGGTTAAATGTAAACTAGTAGAGGACGAAGTTCTTTCTGTGTGTGTGTGTTTTCTCAGGCTGCCATAAATTCAGCCCTGTCGTCCTACCAACAACATCAGTTTATGTGACATGTATATTATTTTGTGCATGACGTTTCCAATTAACAATGTCCTCTGCAAGACCTAAACCAGTTTTCCTGGTTGCCATTGTGTTCCCCTTTATCAGATGGCCTATTCTGTCATATTAATTTCACATCCCAATGGCCAATCGGGGTTCCAACATAAAAGAGATGGGCCATATTTCAGTTACCGGCTGATATCCAGAAGACCGAAAAATATGGTGGCCCTTTTATGGATCTTCATTTCCATCACCCACCTGACAAGCTTGTAATATCTGCCAGAGATTAAAGTTTAGCAATGCCAAATCTTTACCATAATGCTCAAGTGAGGGAAAAAAAGAAAGAAACAGTGACAAACATTGTCAGATCAGTGAGAAAAATGGTTTCTAAAATCCACAATAACTCTTTAGAAAATATGGCATCAAATTCAGCTGACCTTGCTTCATTCACACATAAACTGCTTTTTAAAAGCAAATTGTACCTCAGAATTCTGATCTAAACCAACAAAGCAATACAAAGCGAGGCACATATGTGAGTATTATTGTTTTATTATGTCCCGTAAGGTTCTACTAAAGTTTATATTTTAGCAAGTTAAAGGGTTTCTTTTATATGACTGAACTCAGACATGATTCCAAGTGTTTTCAAAGATTAATATGTGACATGTCTTCTTCAGTGGCTCTTTTTTACTACAATTTTTGCAAAAAATTAGTACTTTTCTTGAAATAATTTTAGTAAAGCTATTTTTTTCTGTTTGCATTAATGTACATCAGTTGTACCTTTGATGCAGACATATTGTGAACACTATACAGTCAGCTAATATTTTTATTTGGCTGCCTATATGAGCAGGGAGCCATGTTCTCCATTCCCAGGAGGACATGACACATGGCCCAGGCGAGGGGATAGAATAACGTGTGGCAGAGTGAAAGGCTGCACATGCTCATTAGAATCATTAATCACCAGGGACAGAAATGCCTAATGATAGAGGGAGGATGGACTTCACTATGGGAGCAAGAAAAAAAAGAAAAAAAAGGATGTGACAGAGATGAAGGATTCCTCAAGATTATTAGCAAATGGAAAATATGAGTAGCTTTCACATTATTTAAATTTACAAGATCTCTTCTGAAGACACATGGGTCTGGCAACATCACAGGGATTACCTGAAACAAAAGGATTGCTGTAATTAATATCAACCTTTATTGTCATTCTAATGTATTATTCTGATTTAAAATGAAGTTCTTACTTGAAGTGTAAAAAAAAAAAAACGGGGATGGGTCAGTTTGGGGATCAAATGTGTGACATTTTCTTCACAAACCCTTGATTGTGAGTTAAAGGGTTGCTCTGTTTGGACATTTGTCGCCCACCGCAGCAGCTGATGGGGATAAATTCATCGTGCCTTCTGAGAGCCGGATGGAGCCGTGCAGCTCTGGGTCCTCTGGCTCTTGTTCGGTGAGAGCAAGAGGCCCTGAGCTTGGCCGTCCCTCTGCAGCGTCAGAGGCTCTGGTGAAATTTGTGGAGGGCGAGGACGAGCTGTTTGATCAGCACATATTTTTAATTGGCTCCAGGCACCCTGGAGTGTCAGCACTGCCATGGAGTAGATTTCTTCTGCACCTTTTCTAATTAAAATCATTACAAATTCCAGGCGCATCATAAAGGATTAAATGAGACTTGTTTGTGTGTGTGTGCATGTGTGGACCTATGTGAATGTGTGTGTTTTATCTGCTGGTGTGCCTGTGCATAAGTATGTTGTCTCCTTGATGGCTTACATGTACAGCTTAATTGTTTTTCTCCTGAGAAACAGCGAATGAGAGACGGATGACTGTAATCCTGGTCGACCAATCAAATTACATAAAAGGAAATCTTTCCAAATATTCACACTGAAACAATATGACAGAAAAGTCGGAATGTGGCAATTTAAAACCTTTACGTTTCGGAGAAAAAATCCTTGCAGTTTTGCATCTTTTATTGAATAGTCACATCTGCCCTGCTGGGCAAAGTGGATCTAAGCCGAGCAGTTTGTCTTATCTGAAATAACTGATGTCAGGCAAACTGTGAAACTCCACTGAGATTTATTTGGAAAGGCTTGGAAAACAAATGATCTCATGAAAATGGATTTAACTTTGGTGGAAGCTTCATTCCCCGCCATCATTCTTTCCCAGTCTTAGATGATTAAAATATTCTATTAAAGCTCAGACGCATGCTTTTAGAGTATAGAAAAGGAGTGGCCTGAGTCTCTAAACAAAGGAGGCTTAAATCCCTTAAATATCTAACAGTGCCACTTTGCCCCTGGGGGAGCCGAGAGACAAGGGAGTGATTCTTCGGTCTGACATTGGAAGCTGAAGTTCATGGGAGTAAAATGCATTCACCGGACTGTGGAGGGATTTTATGAGCTGGGTCTGTTCGAAAACATGTGGCCGAAGCTTTACCACACACCCTGAGACAAATACTAAAATCAGACAGAAAAAATCAGAAATTTGTAAATCTTGAAACCATTTCTGAGCGGATATTTCAGTCATGAGTGATTAGGAAACTATCATCCATGGGCAGTATATGAGTAAGACACCACACTGGGTCTTGTAGAACACAAAAAGCCTGTATTATACAGCACTGAATGAATTTATTATGGGTATAGACAACAACTGATGGCAGATACAAAGGGTTTACTGTAACGTTTTCTGTTGGAGCTGTAAGTGCTAAGCTAAATTCACAAATAAAAAACCGCAATGTTGTAAATAAACAGTAAGGTCAGAAATAAAAAAGATGAGCAACTAAAGTATTTAGAGAATTATTTTAGCTTCCTTTATACTGTTTTAGCTTCTGCAGGTCTTTATCTTTGATATTATGTTATTTTTAGAAGACTATTGTGAAGTTTTTCTTTTATTAAAATGTAAAACAAAAGAGGGACCAAAAAAAGAAGCACAGAGAGATGAAGCAGAGGCAAGAATGTGCTGAAAGAATCAGAAAGATGAGTGAGGGTGGGGTGTCTCCTCAACCACTGCAGCTTCCTGTCCGGAAAAACTCTATTCATCATTTTCACGTCTTAATGTCATGGCTTACTTTGGCAATGGCCAGAAATGTGGCGATGATGACACAGAGGATTGATGAGGTGCAGGTGGGGGTTGGCTGTGGCAGGGGTTTGAGGTGGAGATGGTCAAACCAGATGTGGCATAAGTGGGGCTGTAGATGGACTGAGGGGAACTCGATGAAGGTCATGATGTTACTCACTGCCCCCATTCCATGTGCAGACTCGCAGAAATGTAGGCCATTTACAATGACCAGATTGTATATTCATTCAGACACATAAACATGACTGTCCACATGCTGTTACCCTTCACAGAGCAGCTTTAACCCACAATGTGGACACTGGCCGGATAAAAAACACACTACAACTGTAGCACAAAGACAACAAACTGTATTCAAAAATGTAAAAGTTAAAATGAATAATGCTGGGACATTTAGTTGCCAGGAAAAAAAAATACCACTCAAATGTTTTTGTGGTAAATATGAGGCTACTGCTGACATTCTGAGATAAATTTGGATACTGGAAACAGCTTGCAGCAGCTTAAAAAAACACATCTAGCAAAGCTCCAACAATGAACATAACACAACATAAAGTGAACAAAATGACATGTCTTCGCTAAACTAGCACGCTGCTGCTTATAATGTCCGGAGAATTCAAAGATAAAGAAGTATTTCCAAATTTTCTCTGTCATAAGATAATACATTAACTCATACATATCTTAAAAACTAATTTAGACATTGTATCTTTGCATTTGCTTGGCCCACGCTAAGTATCGTTAGCCAGAACATAAAGTACTTCCATGATAGATTTCTAAACAGCTATGTAACAGAGAACATTGTCATGCAGATAAACATAAATAATTTGTTTCATAAACTCAAGGACATAGCTGCATGTTTGTGGTAAAATGTCACACACCCATGAATGTATCTCAGTTGAATGCTTCTTTAGTGACTCATGTTTGCATCTTTTGCAAATAAAGTGTAGGAAAAAAAAAACCTAGACATTCGGAAAAATCCATTTAAATTATCACAATTTTATCACTTGCTGTCAACGGCAATAATGTTTTTGATCGTGTCTGTGTTCATTTGTCTGTCGTGTTAAAAAAATATTTCTTGAATCACTGGACGGATTTTAACGAAATCCTTGGAAAGAAATCGTTAGATGTACCTCTACAACTGATTACCGTTTAGAGCCAACCCCATTCAAGATGCAACAGCTAAGCAAGACCTAAGCCAAACACAAATGGCTATAACTCAGTCAGTATTACAGATATCGAGCTACAATTTGACATTAGCTGAGAGTAAATTGAGCCCTCTGAACTATCCAAAAAATTAATTAAGATTGGGATACAAATGCATATGTAAATGCACTCATAAGAGGAAGCATGGTACATAAGGAAGAACTGGTTTGTGGTGTGTTATGAAGGCTGCAATAATGTTCTATGGAACATTAAAACTGAAGAGACCTGGCTGTACAACGAACCTGAATGCTATCAGCTATATATCAGTAGTCATGAGTGGATATTACCAGACTCCCCCTTGTGGTACAATGGTAGTAAAAGACCACAGCTTATAAAGACAGGGACACAATGCAGTAAAGGGAGTGTCTGAACTCCAACAGAATTTAATAAGGTGTCCATTCTTCCTTTTTTCTTCCTGCCTTTTCACTCTGTGCTGTGCGCTGTCTCCCTGCTGGCACGAGGCACACCCCGAAGCGCATGGTTCTCCCAGCCCAGTAGCTGATCAGAACCAGGTGGGGCAGGCCTCCATGTGCTTTCCATTTGCGCAGGATGTAAATGGATCCAATTAGATCCAAATGCACAACCTGTCAGCCAGGAGGAAGTGGCAGACTTTCAAAGGCCATTAGATTATGGACAGGATTTGGAATAAAAACTTCACTGGCCGATGATTGGGCCATTAAATCTGTTGATGTAAAACTATTGAAGATATTTGAGCTGGCATGCTGACTATGCAGTGCTCACGTGGGCGCAAATTCTGTCAAACACGCTCCCCCTAAATTATCATTAGCAGCCTGCTTTTGTCTTCCATCTCACACACACTCACATATGCAAGCACACAAACGTTATGCACAAAGCTAAGCATGTCCTCAGACATCTTGTCGGTAGACCCGCAAACCTGCCCGTCTTACAAACAGGCGCTCTTACAGCTTTAAAGTCAAATGGCTTCATCAGTCATGGCTGTTAAAAAGGCCAGCCATAAAAATTAAAGACTTCCAGCAGACCGACCAACTGTAACACATTTCCTTTGTTTTGATTGGATGGAATAATATGATTTCTACATTTACCAATTGGTTTCACTCATTTATCTCTGTAATACGGTATGGTAAACCATGACAAAATGTGAGAAGGAAAAGGGCTGCAGAGGAGTAATTAAATGGCAAAAGATTTTCACATTTTGAGGAGAGCTATAAAAAATGATATTACCGAAATAAAACCTGTTTTGTTTGCCATACAGTGAAGCAACGAAGGGAGGCTGCAAACAAAGGGTTTGCGACCAGACACAGCACAGCCCAATAAGTTGAGTTGATCTCCTATCATTTTAACATGAAGGGCCTAAACTTTACAAGCCTGTTACAGAAGTGAATCTGTGGGATATTTCTAAGCCATTATTATCAATCACTATTGCTTAAGACATACTAATGAGCTCATTAGATAAAATGAACACCAGATTGATTGCAAAATGGAGCAAGGGAAGAGTAAGATGTAGGGAAGGAGAAGGTGATGGAGGAGAAAGGAAATAGAGCTCATGGATCTTCTGTGAAACAAGAACCAGAGAGTGAAATTAAATGAGTAAGAGAGAGGTTCTGTGTCAAGAGCCTCTTTTTTCCCCTAATATAAATGATTTGCCTCTTTTCCAATTTTTTTAAAGAATGACAGATCTGTCTAAGATCACACATGTACATGTTAAAAGTAATATGCAGTGGTGGTTTTTGATAAGAAACAAAGTGAGCACAATTCTCCACCCAGGCTGAATAATTGTTTGCCACGAGAAAATAAATGAAATGGACACAAAGGAAAACCGGGAGACAAAAAACGAGAAGAAAAAAAAACAGTGAAAGACATAGAGTGAGGTCATAAACACAAGAGCCTAAAGAACAAGTGTGTCTGAATGGTAAAATGATGAGATTTGACCAAATCTAAGCTTCTGATGAGATGCTGTCATCATGTGCTTCTTCTAAAATGAATAAACGATGAAAACCCACTTGATTTTTGCTTGCTGAAGCAAAAAGTGGATTGAAAAGTGAAAAAAAAATGTAAAAGAGAGTCAGTATTAAAGTCGAAACAACCCATTTTGTTTCCACCTAGGACGGAACAGATGTGCTCACGACTCCAGCTGTTGCCAGATGTGAGTATAAAACCATCTGCATGAGCTGTTGCTCTGTCTGGGTTTGTGTATGTGTGTGTTTCAGAAAAAGAAAGAAAGACAAAAAATAAAAAAAAAAGGAAATATGTCTGCACAGACTGCGGAGTAAAACTGAGTAACAACCCTTCTTTTTATATTTGATCCTGACATTTCAGAATTATCGAAGTTCCTGATAGCCTCAAGTTGGCTGTTTTATAACAGGAAAAACAGCTAAACGTTTAATTAGTGGAACATAGTTTCAAGGGTGTACATAAACTTTCACGATCTTGTCACAGTTTAAGTTTAAAAAGCAGAACATAAACTGGAGCTGTGCTGCACAACTCCCACAATTCATCAGTAGAGCCGTTCTGACACAAATACAGCATTCACATAAAGCTCAGAGTGATGATAGTGTCGTTTTCTATTTTAATGCATAAGAACTTTTTTTCTGTTTCATTACGACCCATAAAGTAAAGTTTGAAAGTTTGTGAACCATCTAGAATATTCAAGATTTCTGCAAATAAAAAAGGGACCTCTAATATGAAATCTTTACAGACGTTGTACAGGCAGACAAAAGGAACAAAAATATGATATACTGAGAAACAAATTATGTGATACATAAGTATGTTTATAGAAAATTGGTTATTTTAGGTTAAAATTAGGAGCAGCCATTTTCAGCGATTATTTTAAAGGTTTTCCTGCATGAAAACTGTTTTATTCTAGCAAAAAAAAAAAAATACTCATCATAAAGGAAAAGGATACATACAAACACTGTAAAAACTAGAAAAAACTAATATAAATAACAGAAATTGTTCCAGATAAACTCTAGGTGGATGATTAGGAAAACTTCACTGATTTATTCAGAAAACATGAGAACTAGAAAAATCTAAAAAGGCAAGCAAGCATTAAAAAAAAGAAAAAAGGAGGAAATTCATCCTTTGTATGATCCTAGAACATAAAACCTGATAAAGTGTTATGAAACCCCAGGTGATGGCAGATTAAAATGTGCAAGAGCAATTTTCCCCAGTAACGGCAGAGACAGCGATTGCTTTACTGCTGTGCTCTGCTCCACCAGTCAAAAAAAAAAAGGACGTTTTCAATGGATTTCAACAACTTCCACAAAGCCAGGACTAAATCCACTTCACAAAAGGGGAATAAAAACCAAAGCAATCAATTAATGCCCTCCTACAATAATGAGTGTAGACGGGATAAAATGCTTTCAGAGCTGGTTGCATGTCTGAAACTTGCTGGGTTCCTGTGTCCTGTGGAATTGAGCTGCAGAGTCAGGGTCTACTCTCTGCATGTTCACGGCTGCCTTTCTTTGTGTGTGTGTGTGCGTGTGTGTGTGTGTGTACATGCGCCTGCGTTCTAATGTATCTGTGTGTGTACGTCCGTGTTGAAAAGTTCACTATTGAATGAGTACATTCAACAGTGCACCGTGCTCTTTAAATGCCAATGAAAATAAAGAAAAGGGAAAATGTAGGCACTCTGAAGAAGCAGGAAAAAAAACCAACAGAGCGAGACAGAGAAAGCAAAACCTTAAAGCGCCAGGAGAGAATTCACAAGGTTTTAGCAGCTCTGCACTCAAATATATAGGGGCCATAAATCCTCCACTTAATGTCCTTTTGGCTCCACTTTTACAGTTTGTGACAATGATGTTGAGTGACTTCTATTTAGAAAATCTTAGTCAACATGGCAAACTCAAACAAGACCGTCTCGGCCAATCCAGGTTTTACTCTTCACTGAAACTCCCAGTCCAGGAATAAAAGTCAGTATTATATGTTCTGTTGCGGTGCATGGGACATTCAAAGGGATGTAAATTATTCTGTTTCCACTGAAGTTTGTAAGAAGTAAATCATTAAAGAGAAAGCAATCCAGAAAGTGACACGAGTGCTGAGAGGACCACACTCAAAGAAATACATTTGTGTTGAGTTTCCTTTTGTTTTTTTTTAAGTTTCACCTTGGACCAAAAGAAGAAAAAAAAATGCATTGCCTGTTAATTTTCGTGTACAACCTTACAAGAGAAGTTAAACCAAAGTAACAGTGGTCTAATTTATTACTCAGGGATCAAAAGTAACAGTCATCTTAGTGAGGAATGGCCCCATTCGGAACGGTAAATTATTAATGCAGAAAGTGGGAGTATTTTAATCTGGTTGGACCAAACTACTTGGTGGACTCTTGGGCAGTCTCAGTCCCTATAATATCATCTCAAGCAAAACAAGAAAAGAAAAACAAAATGAATTGTTTTTTCCTATTTTTGCTATGCAACAAAACAAGTTTGTACACCATTTAATTTGTTTAGTCTTTATTTTCAAAGACTTAATAAATGAATCTGAACAAAAAAAAACGATGTTTTATATCAAACGTTGCGATTTAGTCCTCGAGTACTTCTAGCCAATGACTACTTTGCTGTGTTTGTGCCTGGTTAGGCTTTAGGGAAAGACAGCTAAAAATACTAATACAAAACAAAAAAGTACACACAAATACACAGATAATTGTTGCCTCTGCAACAAGGTCAAGAGCGAATAATAAAAAAGTCTCACATATATAAAATGTAAATTTTACATGAAAATATTAAACTAAATATACGAAACTAAAATATAAATTTTACTTTTGAGACTGTTTGAGAATTATTTTGATGCACTCTAAGTTATTTGCTGCTTCTGTCTCAACATTTTTAAACACAGAATTTCACATAATTTTTTTTCAACATTTGTTTTTTTTGTTGTTTTTTTTTTAGAATGCTGGGTCTTAATGATTTAAAACTGACTGTATTCTGATTTCATTCAAATCTTATAGAGCATCCAAGCAATTTTGAAAAAAAAAAAGAAAAAAGCTGATTACATTTGTCCAGTAAATACAAAGAAAAGAAATAGTTTTATTCAACTAGAATATTGTTGCTTACTGATTAAGCTTTGTTTTCATCAATATTTTTATGCAATTACAGCATAATTATCAAGTTTCTGTGAAACCAAAGCAGCTCATTTTTGGACGTGCTGATCATGGGAACCCATGTGATTTGATATCGCTCGTGTTTTTTCACCGTCTGCTTTGTAAGAGGTCCAGTGAAGACAAGCAAGCACCATCATTCACTGTGCCATCAAAGCATTTCAGCAATTGTGTGCATGCTTTAGCATTTCTCCATCCAAGGATTACTCAGTGTTTTCTTTGGAGTGTGAGTTTGTTTATCTATTTTGTCCATTTATCAGTGACTCCATATATCAAGCTATGTGACGGCAGACTTGTCTCTGGGTACTTGTGATTGTTCTCAGTCGGTCTTGATGGCTCATCGCATTGTCTTATAGCTTTCCAGCATTTACAACATTCCCGTTTTTAATACCAGAGAGGGATTCTTGTTTTTTTTTTTTTTTTTCCAGCGCTGACTGTGATGTGAAACAAGCCCATGAATAGACTAAAAACTCTGAGGTGCACTCAAGGCCAGGTACGCTGTGTTGCTGTTAAAGGAGTTCAGCTTTTCCTCCAGGGAAAGATGCTTCTTTGAATTTGGCTTTCCTTTTGGAGGGAACCAGTAGGAGGTCACAGGCTTTGAATTCAGTATGTGTGAAAATACAGGGACTGTGTGGGAGGTAAAAAGACACAGAACAAGGGGAAGAAAGTTTGGTCACCAAGGCCTTGGATCCATGTTCAGTGCAGGAGTGATCATCAGCGGTGAGAGGAGAAGGGAGGGGTGGTGACTCAACAACTGCTTACCCACCAGATGTGATAGATGTCTTTAATAACCTCTGGCTGCTTTTTTAGTATCCTGCGGGATGTGTTGTTATTAGGAACCAGGTCTTATTATGATGACCACCTCTTTTATCGTCTCCCACATCTAGCTGGGCGTCGGTCCACACAGTCAAAACAAACACAAAGTCAAAAGCCCCCCCCCGAACTTGTGCTGATTCGGCACTTGTTAACGGTGCCAACATGTCTCAGTCCTGACTAAGGAAGATGTGGCCTCACAACAACCAGCAGTGGAGACAAAAACAAAACATCCTGGGCGCTGGTCACCTGTTGAATCAGTGAGAATCTGCACCTCAAAGCGGCTTCAGATCTAACATCACTGCATTAGGGGAAATTGCAAAGGCAAGTTTAGGTAAATGGTGTTTGATGGTTTTAATAAGCATTTCCATTATGGCGAGGAAGCAAGGAGAGGGGAAAAGAGCTCAGTGGGAATACATGTAAGACTGTGGGAGCCATAAGAACTCCTGCTCATCACTGCTGAAAACAAAATGAAAACATTTTATTGTGCCTCCACAACAATCACAAACTCTCTTTCTTTAAGTGTGTCTAAGTAGCTCCAAGCTGCATCACAGACATAGAGCTGCATGGTGAGGGCCCATGTTTTATTAATTTGCAGATGAGCTCAGCTTTTGATAGCGCTGGCCGCCCATGGGTTCAATTAGGATAATACAGGGAGAGGGGCAGATTATGGCCCGCTATTTAAGTGGGGCTACAGTATATCTCTTCCTGACAGTTATAGTCCAAATGCAACAAATTGCACCGTAGTGGCTGTGAGCGGCGCCATATCAGTCCTGTGGCGATGAAACATGGCAGCGTGGCAGGTCAGCTGCGTGGAGACAACACGGGGCCACGCGAGCCGTGCAGCCTGTCCTCCCTGAGCCAACAGCACCGGCACCGACTTCAACCTTTTCCCATTCAGTATTAGAAGCCATTTAGAAAACAGCAGTCTATACAGTGGAGCGCTGAGTGCAGGCTCTACCCAGTCAACCCTAAACAGTCCCACTTAGCGTGACTCTTTTCAAACTCTTGCACTTCTTCTCTGCTGCGAGGGTCTGGCTTGAAAGCCTGTGAGTGTTATCGGCTCAACGGAGCAAAAACGGAACCATGTAAACATCACAGCTTTACAAATACAGGACAGTATGAATATTCTAACGGCCCCTTTTCAATTTTCTGGGGTGAACTATTATAACTGGTCGGGGTTTTGACTGTAATTTGGCTCTTGGGTGAATTCAGTCATTGTTCTTACATTGCATTGTGTGAAACTGAATAGAGAGGCTATAAAAGCGAACGTGAAACTGTGACCTATCTACGCAGGGCCTGTTGGCTGTCGGACTGCTCAGTTCAGTCCATTCAAAGCATTTGAACTCCACACAGCTGCACAGAAAGTGGCTGCTCTCTCTCTCAGCTGCATCTGAGCAGCATGTTTAGGCTACAGCGGAGGAGATAACCTTCAGTCCACAATCTGCCTCAGACCATAACAAGCACAGTTAGGGGAACAGGGAGCACTGAGAGGAGCAGCATATGTAGAAAAGAGGAAGGTTGTTTTGTTTTTGATTTTGGTCATTTTATATGAGAGTCGTGCTGCACTATTTTGAATTTTCACAAACTGAGTGAACTGGCTTCCTCTAATGTCAAATCAGTGCCATAATTCTGCATGAAACAGGAATTTTTTTCCCCCTCATTATTTATCAATTTTGATTCCAGACTTGTAAACTATTTTATCATCATAACCCAATGGCCACTGTTTGCTTCCCTATTCACACCAGGCCAGGTCAAAAGGGCACTTCTAATGTTCTTGGTGGGTCTTTAATTCTCAGGATGCCCAAGGGGGGCAGCAGAGCACACAAGCTTTGCTGCTCAATGTCAGGTTGGCAAAACAGATGTTTGTGTTGGCTGCATACTTAATGCCAACCTAATCACTATTTCAAGCCGGGCAACAACTGTCCAAATATTCTTCTGCCAAAAAAGAAAAAAAGACAAATATGATCAGATCAGCTTTAGGTCCATTTCACCTTTAATTATTGTGCATATTTTGATGCGCATAACTACTTTCCATGAAAAACCGCACTACAAATTGTTTCATTTCAAAACTATTTCCAAGCAAATCAGATTAGTCAAAGGACATTTCATATTTCCAAGTCTGGAATCTGAAGGTGAAGTGGACTGTAAAGCACACAAACATTGTTTCTGCTTGTTTTTACGCTTGTGTGTTTCTGGTTATCGCTGTGATTTCACCTTTGAAGAGAGACAGAAAAGAAAAAGAACCACAGGCTAACCCAGAATTATTTCCACTGGCTATGGTAAAAAAAAAAATAAAATAAAAAAAAAAAAATATATATATATATATATATATAACAATATATGCGCATATGTAGACCCAAGAACAAGGACAGTTCGTTTAACTTTCTCTTGCCTCTCTGCTCAGCTGATGCGAGCCATTCATCACCCTGCTTCACATCTGTATGCTACCCATGTGGGTGTGTTTGTGCGTGGGGGAAAACAGATTAAAGTTCTTTTTTATAGCTCGCGCTAAGCTTTTGATCCTGTGTAAAATTCCCCAGCATTTATGAGTTTTAGACTGCAAGAATTATTATTTGTGTGAACACACGAGAGTGTGCTGCCCCCTACTGCTCTTTTTACGAACACCTGAAACTAAAACTTAATGAGCCAAACTGACAACAAAAACACTCATGGCTCATAGTTTGGGTAACATTTAGTTAGCATGCCAAATGTACATCATTTGCTACTTCTAACCCTCTAAACTTCTTGTCACAAAAAATATAAATTCTAACACTTGCCTTTTTACACTTTTTATTGTATATGATGCTCTAATATTGCCAATTATAAACCTGAAGACAAAGCTTCGTCTTTTTTCTTTTCGGAGGGGGGATTTCTTATTAGCTCATCTGTCATCCCAAATTTAGCAAAAGTTGAGTAGAGGAGTTGAAGCAAACCTGTAATGAAGAGAGAGAAGCCAGCCAAGGTAACCGTGGTTACATGGAGGGCATTAATGTACGTAATCTGTTACTGTGTTCGTGACAAGGACAAGCAGAGAGCTAATTAAAGGAAACTTTTACTGCTCCTCCTTAAGACACAGGTCATGTCTCATTAAAGATGGTCTCAGTGCATAGGGAGTCATTTATTACTGGCTGTTTGTGTGGAGGGGAAGAGAATGGCATCCACGCCAACCTGGCAGGTATAACACCACAGGCAGCTGTCAGGAATCATGATATGTTTTAAAGCATTCTCACATGTTAGTTTTAGACCATGGTTAACCATAAGGCTAGAACAATAAGGTTTGTTAAGGTTCTTAATTAAGAACATACATTGTGCAAAGCAAATCAGTCTTTCTGCAAAATCAAAATTTATTTTTGAAATAAAAGGATATCCACTGTGGGGGGGGAAATGGGTGATCTGTCAGACTAATAGTTTACATTCCTAAATACAAAAAATATTACAATTAAAAAAATAAATATAAACCACTTCTCCAAAATGGCTTAATTTTTTTTTTGACACATTGGTTTAAAAAAAAAAATCAATTAAAAATAAACTTCTCTTTATTCGACGAGGCTAGGCAAAGAAACCAATTCTGCTTCGTAAGAGAAGGCGATGTGCAGACTTCCATCAGGATACGCTCCAGATATCGAGGCGAGTGCACAGACAAGAAGTCACGTCAGCAGGTAAAACTATGTTTCAGTGACGAGTCGGAGGAATGTCACCCCTTCTGTACGCATCAACACTGCAGCAGTCCCACATCCGAAACAAAGAGAGAAAAACATTAACTAGGGAAATCTGTAGAGGGAAAAGTGGGGTACTAGACACTGATAAGCCTTTTCTTTGGCTCTATTTTTTAGAAAATCTAATCTATAACATGAGACCCTGGCTAATCATAGATCACTTCAGACAGCCGAGGGTGTTATTGGCAGTTCTACAAATGTTGATATGTACGCATGTTTTTCACCCTTTCGAAAGCAGAATTCACTGGAAAAAAAAAGTTCCTGCAGTGATAACACTTGCCCATGCTGAAACACAACACAAAGTAAGAAAGACACGTTTACAGAAAGTCTGAAAATGTATTAAAGCATGTGTAAATATTGTCAAAAACAGGCTGTACGATCATTTGCCTTTGCACTTCCGCGAGGAAGGATGGGAGGGCAGCAGGAAGACTCGGTTTTGGCTTCCAACCTCAACGTCTAAAGATGTTGACACATTGTTAGATTTTTTTGTAAACATGAAAAAGCAAAAGTAGTCAAATTTGTGCCTATGCCTATGAGTTTTATAATGTCTAAGAAAAATCACTCCTTAATCTAAGTCAAATCACTCGTGATAAAGTTTGTTTTGTTCCCTCATCTTCAATTGTGACTTTAATAAGCCTGTGTTTTTATTACTCTTAAAAAAAAGACAATAAATGGTAATTATAATGGACACAAATGAGAATCAATGACAACTGATGTCACAAGTAAACCATCACTTTTACATATAATACAGTTGCAAAGTTTCAAATGATGAAATTATTAGTTTTGGGGCAAACTATAATAATGAAACAATTGGATCGGCTCATAAGCAGTTATCATGATGTGACAAATCGTTCTTACAACCAATTTATTAGTTTGTTTAGATCAAAGAACAAAAGCGAATGAAAAATAAATCAAGGATACAAAAAAAAAATTCTAATGATTAGGTGAGTTTACAATTTTTATCACCTCCTGAAACTAAAATGAGAATCTCGATGCATCTTTTGTACTAACTGTAAATACAGAACAAGTAGATTTAATGGGAAATCAGAATCAGAGTGGTAGCAGTTGTGAATCTAAAATTGCAAATGAATTCTTAAATTACTTCAGAAGTGTTTTGGATTAATGTACAATCCTTTAAAAGTGTCTGTCATAGCCTAAAACCATATTTTATGCTCTATGGCCTTACTTTTCTACATTTAACTACAATTTGACAGCGTTTATAAATAGTCTTACCAAAGTAAAGAACATAATCTATCATTTGCCAAGTATATGCCTGCTGGTTCTACAGCCTCTTACAAAGGAGTTTCTGCCTAAATACAACAGCAAATGTGCATTCCACGACAAGTGCCTATCCTCCCTGAGATTGGTCCACGTTACTTAAAAACATCTGATTCAGCATTATGCAGCCCAAGTACCTTACCGCAAGACTAAACAAATCACACTGACTGGCCTCAAACTCTGCTTGGTGCCACTTCAGCGGTGCTTCTGTTTTCATCAAACATTTAAGACAATCAAGACACAATAAGGCTCTCAGAGCAAGAAGGAAATCAGACTGGTCAGAAAAAGTGGATTGCAGAATGTTTTTAAGGTTGATTTGTTGTTATTGCTTAACTGAAAATCACTGATTTATTTCAAAATAGATGAACTCCTCACAGATACCCGACCAGTAACTGGCCTTCATCCACAGGTCTGTAGCACTGTGAGACGTGGAGTACCAGAGGATGAGTGCTGAAGCACTGAAAGAAATGATGAGCATGTGATCGGGTGGCAAGCTTCAGGGCGTTAGTCCTTTGGTGGCCAACGAAGGAACATTATTTCATCACGTGTCTCTGAGCTGACCTCGGCTTTGCAGGCTCTGGAAGTGGGCCTCCTTGAGGATGCGGTTGATCTGCAAGTATGACACCGGGTTGGTCGGACCTGCCAACTCTGAGGAGTTGCTGGAGCTGAGAGGACTGCAGGGCCCCGCAGCATACTGGCTCCCAGCTGCATGCTCTGGACTGCTGATGTTGCTGCTGCTCTCACTGTTGGATGACTGTTGGTGACAAAATCATGAATAATGTGGCTAACTTATTGTTTCACCTTGTAAAGTGTAACACTTATAATTAGTATTTTTACTGATTTGACATAAAGTTTGTCCAAAGTAGACTTCTTAAAGGTTTCATGTCATTGTAAAAAGACTTGAATTTTAACCGGTTGTGAAGAAGTGAAATGTATTTTTTCCTCTCACAATGCTATAAGAGATAGAGATTGATTGAGTTATGCAGTGTGGAAGGGATTTTCTTAAATATACAGAAAAGATAAGGTAGTGAGGATGTCTTCTCTGTTATAACTTTATCTAATGAAACACTAGATTGAAAAAAAAAGTAAAACCTGATGTGGTGATAGCATAAAATTCAGTTAACAGGATTTCTCTTAATCTTACTCACTTACTACCATGGCAGTTTTATATTATGCCCTTATATGTTTAATGGTTCAGGCTAATTGAATGTACAAATGAAATCTGCAGATTTCTTGACATTTATTGTTTCTACCTCGGAGTCCCAAGCATCCCGGCCTGACTCAAGGGAGAGAGGATGACGGTTATGCCTTTTGGCTTGGGCTCTCAGGTGGCCACTCTCCTCCTCACCACCACTGCGCTGTCGTTTCCTATACAGGAAAAGAAGATATACACAGGTATAGTTACAGGGCAACAGATGTTTAAATAAAGCAGTGTCCTCAACATTCTGGTACAAATGTAAATTATATCTGAAATAAGAGCACATTTTGCACCTTATAAGTTAAATAATGTTCGATATACAAACACTTTATCCATCATTATGCATTATATGGTCTGTAACTGTACATACATGATGCTACAAAGGGTAATTTTTGGATGGATTGTCAGAAAATGGCATAAAATATCACAGTCGATGAAAAATACAAGACGCTACAAATGTATCCAACCAAGCTAATGAGCTAGTTTTCAAACTATAAATCTACACCCAAAAAGATCAAAACATAAAACAGTTTAATTCGTAAAGTTATTTAATTTGGTAAAACAGGCGCACAACCAACTACAACTCCCTTTAGCATAAACTACGTTTTTTAAAATGGCTACTTGAGGTGTGAACAATCAACCCACCGTGACGATGCTAACAAAGTCATCAAATAGTATTAAATGATTACCTGTAAGTTCTGCTCACCTGTTTTCAGTCAACATAAGATGTCACTTCTTCAGACTGGAGAAACTTGTGTTGTATTTTGTTCAGTCAAAAAGGATTACTCGGATGTTTGACGTTAACAACTCTAGATGATCAGCTGATGGCCTTTAGCTAACTTTACCAAACTAGTTAATTATGCCGAACAAAGAACGGTGCATTATAATTCATTTTGTAAATACCAACAAATTACTTAACTCCTGTCACAAACTCCATACACACTTTTAGATAGCGTTAAATGTCAATTAAACAGATAAATGTTGGTGATGCTAAGCTAACTGGTTAACAAGCTAGTCTCAGGCGCTTTGTCATTGCTTGCAGGCTAATGCTAACGTTACCTCGAGTTAACGCTACTTTTTTATCGGCTTTTAGTAATATGAGATCACTATAGCATATATTCTCACTCTCTTTCTAATTTTCCTACAATCTCTTAACCGCAGTCCACGAAAAGAAAGCGTCCTGGTCTTAAGCAGTTTAGCTCATGCAACCATCTTACGAAAACACGTCCAACCGCTACGGTTGTGTTTACATGTCACTGCGGCTGCGCAGAAACCAGTCATGGGGCGTTCAAAGTATATCGGTTTTCTGGCTATATTTAGAAAGACAATAATATCCTGAATAATCGAGACATAATTTTCTGTTGCACCGCAAATAGCAAAGATTATACACCCAATAATCGTGAATACAATAATTGGGAAAATAAATAAACTAGTCTTCTACAAGGGTGTTTGTGTTCTAATCAAGTAATTTGAACGTACCGCGTCAGTTTACGTATGGGCACTTAAAGGCAGCATAAAATAAAAGGCTAACCATAAATGTATATATTTTTAACCTAAAACGTAAACCTACTGATATCTCCCTATGATATATATATACGTTAAAGGATGACGCTATTTTCAAAATACGGATTCCCTCTCACTGGATTCATTAAGTGAATGCAATGTGTAGTTAAAACTGTAAAAAAAAAATGATATACGTGTACTCAGTCTCATCTTAATGAGGTCATGCTAATTCCCACAGGAAAACCACAGATAGACAACACATATTTTTCTTATGCTGCTTGAACAAACAAAAACATCCGATCTGAGGGAATTGTTACCCGGAAGTTACCCCCAGCAGTCTGCCTATGTATCCCATCCAGGCAGTCAATGGTTAAAAAAAACGCCTCCGCCAATGACTCAAGCGTAGGACGGAGGTGAGATTATCAGGGATTCTCAGTAGCGGTGGGTCTGTGTAGCTAAAGGAAACCAAGCGCAATGGGCAGCAGCGACTCCAAACTGAATTTCAGGAAGGCAGTGATCCAACTCACGACTAAAACACAGGTATATATGTGCTCGTTTAAAGCAGTGAATCAGAGGCGCACTGAGGAAGGAGCATCACCGAGGAGATGAAAAAACGCTTACCGTGTGCGGCAGAGAAAATATTAATTCCCTCGTTGCATATCAAAATATATTTATAAATATTTTTTTTTCTGCAGAATTTAGATATTTAAATCAAGATGTAGGCTTTATATGCGCTGCCTTAACGTGTCGTGTGTATTAAAACTGAATGACTTTAGCCGATTTTGGTAAGCAAAGATTACCATAAACGTGCATGTTTTAGCATTTGTCCACATATTTAGTTTGACGATAATAAGTGATGAGATGTAGGAAAATAAATCACAGCTGATGACGTAAATCCGGGAATAAAGCACGTTTGCAGATGCGGCAGGTGGACTGTGCTGCAAGATAATACTCCCACCCCCCTCCCCTCTTTTTTTCCCTTTTTTTTTAGAACAAGCACTTGTGTTTACATTGTCATTAAGCTTCGGATGCTTAGAGGCTCAGCCATTATGTCTATTCCAACACAAGCGATAAAATGATATTGTATAACTGAGCGCAATCTAAGTTTAATAAGGATCATGCATTTAAAAGCTGCCTTATCTGGAGAGTCATGCTGGAACTGAATGTGCCCATGTTTTCCACAGCCAGTGGAAGCCACAGAGGATGCCTTCTGGGACCAGTTCTGGTCAGACACCACCATCACAGTCCAGGATGTTTTTGCGCTGGTGCCAGCTGCAGAGATAAGAGCTGTTCGAGAGGAGTCCCCGTCAAATTTAGCCACCCTCTGTTATAAGGTACACATAGTTTGTTTATGAAATATGGTATTTACATCACCACGAGGACACTTTTCTGCTAATCAGCTGGTGTAATGATGTTTTGACGGAACGTAGGATTTTGTTTTCACATTTCTGCCCAGGCTTTTAGATGTGAGGGAATAAATGAGTCAACTCCCCTTCCTTTTTCTTTGCTTCCTGTCTCTTGTTTCCCAGCTTCCGTTTGAAGCTGACTATCTGGCACACACAGGCATACAGCATAATCAAATAAAGTGAGAGGAGACGAGAGCCCTTGAAGCAAAGCTCTTTCACTGGGCTGTTACCAATTTTAGACAAAGGCTGCAGCACGCTGTTGTTAAATTGCAGATGAGTTTTTTGAAATGGTTCACAAAAACAAAACACTGCTTCTCATAGACCCAATGTTTGACCCAATAATGATCAACAATTTACAGACACCTTTAATTTATTCAGAATATGGTACACACAATAAAGTCTACTTTTTATTTACATTTTATTCAATGTCGTTATGATTTCAGAATTGGTGGTTGTACACACATCAGTCTTACCTGTCTCATGCTTTCTGACTCTAAAGGCGGTGGAGAAGCTGGTTCAGGGAGCAGAGTCTGGCTGTCCGACTGAGAAAGAGAAGCAGGTTGTCCTGAACTGCACTCGGATCCTGTCCCGCATTCTTCCCTACATCTTTGAGGACCAAGACTGGAGGGGGTTCTTCTGGTCAACGGTGCCTGGTGCTGGGCACGCCGGGGTGAGTGCAGATTAGTGCAATTACTTTTAACTGTAATTATGACTGTTTAAAAACTACAATTATGATAAATCAGTTACAATACAAGAACACTCCTGTTTCTTTTTTAATGTTTTTTGTTTATTGTAGTTGTGTGTACTTTTACAAATGTTATTTGTTGGGTTTGTTTTCTTTTCTAACCATTTTGAATTTTAGGGGTTTGTCATTTTTTAATGACCATTTTGTTTATCTCTGTTATTTTGTGCCTCCTTATAGTCATTTTTAATTTCTCTGTTGTTCCATTGCACCTCTATTGTCATTTTACTCATCTTTGTGGTCTTTTTTTATTCACTTTTGAGTTTTTGCTACAATAATTTTGCATAATTTGTAGGGTATTTTGAGTCCTTAGTCCTTAGATCTGCAACTCTTTGTTGTTTTCTTGCATCTCTTTTTGTTTTGAGCCTGTTTGTGGCTGCTTTATGTCTCCTTATCAACATTTTGCATGTTTTCATGTACGCCTGTATCTCTTTCTTGTTGTGCTGTGTTTCTTTTGAGGTTTGAACATCTTTGTTTCCATTTTGTGCGTTTTCATTGTTGTCTACTTCTCCTTGAAACTTCTTCATGTTTGGTTCTCATCATTTTTCATTCCTTCGCAAAGTTTTGTCTCCTGTTGGTTGTTTTGTGTCTCTCTGTGGTCACTGAGGTGGTGAAAAGGACATTAGTGGTGGGAGGTGTCATAGGGAAGTGTCTCTAAATCTCATTGTTTTTAAAAAATATTTTTAAAGCTTCAAATATTTATCCATTCCATTGATTCTGTACTCTTACATTTTTGGGACAGACTAAGGTTATAAAATGGGGGTTATCTTGAGTGTTAATCCTCAGTGAGTCTTTAAAAATGTCTTCATACCTCCAGGTAGCTTTATTTTTTTTCCTCATGGATTAGCAAGGTAATATTAGTTCCTAAATGATGAATACTTCTAAAATATAAAACCATTCCAGTGTTATTTTTATTATTCATTTCAATAAAAAGGAAATTGTATTAAAAGCCTTGCTCCAACCTCCCATGTCCACTTTTTTCAGGCCGATGAGCTGGATGATGATGATGGAGCTCGACCACTGGCTGAGTCGCTGCTCCTGGCTATAGCTGACCTGCTCTTCTGCCCCGACTTCACTGTGCACAGCCACAAAAGAGGGCCTGTGAGTAACCAGTGCCGTGACACCGTGCAACACAACACTATTTGTTTGTCATCTCACCACCTGCCATCAAAACTAGTTAAGAGTTGAGAAATTTTAAAAAGCTGTCAAGTTTTTTTTTTTCTCGACTTCACTCTCATTACTGGATTTGAAAGATTAGGCATATTTTTAAAGCGCAGTTTCCTTCTTCCTGATCTGTAGTTGCCTAACTAACCTGTCACTCGAGTTTTGCTGAAGGAAAAGATAACAAAGGACAACACTTTCTTGGTCACAGCAGAAAGAAATCCTTCTCTCTCCCTGAGAATGTAAACAATGCTGCATATCAGACAAGAGGTTTCAACTAACAGTGGATGAATTCACAATGCTTTCTTCGGAATTATGATATTTACTCTAAATAAATTAATGATTTTCTTTGGATGATTATTTTTATACCACACCCAGGACTCGATAGAGAGCATGCAGTCATTAGACAGCTGTGAGTACATCTGGGAGGCAGGAGTTGGGTTTGCACAGTCGCCCCCTCTCAACTATATCCATGATCTTAATAGGTGAGTTAACTGGATTTACATCTGCACCTGGCAACTTCTGCATCATTACATTTCTCTTTTTTCATTTGGTGACCTTTTTTAAAAAAAAATAGTTTTATTTTCCTGTCTGCCTCTGTATTTTTTCACCCTCAGGGCAGAGCTGCTGAGGTTGTTGTTGACCTGCTTCTCAGAGGCCATGTACCTGCCTCCTTCAACAGACAACAGCGTCCTCAACCCGTGGGTGACTTTCTTCTGCTCCACAGAAAACAGGTAACGGCTCACGCCCACATGTGTAAACAAACGTGCACTCATAAACCGGAAGCAAAACCTGGAGCCACTTTGAGACACAGAGGGGGATCGTGCAAAGGTCATGCACAAGTTTAACTCCCAAAACTTTGTGCTTTGTGTGATACTATGAATCACAAACAATCTGTTTTTATTTGATCATGAATGTGTTCTACCCTGGTTGCTATTGTGACAAAATAGCACGGTAAAAGCTAAGCCTAAATTTCCTGCCAAACAACAGGTATGACAGGTGAGGCTAGCTGTGATCAAGATAAGGAGCAAACAAGACAAACAAATCAAACTGTTAAGCTTTGACCAGGTGCCAGCATAGAGAGATCAGAACAGGTTGATTCAGGGGTTTTGCTGGGCTGAAATGGACTGCAGACAAGTTCTGCCTTTTTCATTTTCACCAGATCACAAAATAAAACTTCTTAAAAATCCCAAGAAGAATATTGTGATCTTTCCCAAACTTGGTCAAACACCTCTTTCATCGTGTAATAGTCAAATTTTTACTGTTTCCAACCTGATTCAAGATGGCTGCCATAGAAAACTGACCCTGAAAATCACAAATATGGCTATAATTCAGTCAGTTTAACAGATATTGAGCTAAAATTTGGTGTGGTTGTAGCTGAGCATGAAATTACACACACATTTGTCAAGGTTTGACTAAAACGGCTACAGCTCTGTCATTTCTCAATATAAAATTGTTTGTTTAAAACTATATTTTTTTTAGTCTACAGATTTTTTTTTTGTGATTTTTACAACATGTTCTTTATGTTTTTCTTTTCAGACATGCTCTGCCTCTGTTCACATCTCTGCTCAATGTGGTGTGTGCTTATGATCCGGTGGGTTATGGGATCCCGTACAACCACCTGCTGTTCTCTGACTACCGGGAGCAGCTGGTGGAGCAGGCGGTGCAGATCCTCATTGTGACCCTGGAGCATGATGGAGGGGTTCCTCACCCCCCTGCTTCACCATCCAGCATTGAGGAACAAGAGGTTTGACACGAGAACAGCAAAGACATCAGTTTGTTGATGCGATTGGATGTCAAATTCAAACAGTCTTCTTCTCATTGTGCAGCCTGCAGGCCCTGAAAACCTGTTTGTAAATTACTTGTCAAGGATTCACAGAGAGGAGGTTTGTTTTTCAGGAAAAAAATTTCAATTCTTATGAAAGCCAGTTGTGTGAAGCGTGTTTTGGGGTTTTCCTGTTTGTAGGACTTTGACTTTGTGCTGAAGGGCCTCGCTCGTCTGCTGACCAACCCTCTGACTCAGACTTACCTGCCCAACTCCACCAAGAAAATCCAGTTCCATCAGGAGCTGCTGGTGCTGTTCTGGAAACTTTGCGACTTCAATAAGGTTAAATAGAACAATAAACAAAGCCATATTAGACATTAGAAGGGTCAGAATTTTCACTATGTATTTATCGTAATCCATTTTGTGCTCTTTTCTTAGAAATTCCTGTTTTTTGTCCTGAAGAGCAGTGATGTGTTGGATGTTCTGGTTCCTATTCTTTATTACCTGAACGATGCCAGGGCTGATCAGTGTAAGTCTCTTTTTGTCATTGTCACAGATGACATTCATAAATACCGCAAACTGTATTACCTCTTTTAATATTGAGTAGATTTTCTTGTAATTTCTGTAAAAAAAAGGTAAATAAAGTTCAAGAGTTCAAAAAGTATAAAACTGACAAAAAAACAAAAGTCATAGCCGTAATGTTCCAGAACCAGCTGAGTCTTTTGGTACCTAAATGGCTGAAAGCATGTTGAAGTAGTTCAAACAGCTACAGATGAAACTTTAAACAGGAAAGCGGTCGTATTAATGCTGACTCAGCGTTCCCACGGTTAACGTCTGGTGTGATGTACCCTTGCTGCAGCACGTGTTGGGCTCATGCACATTGGTGTGTTCATTTTGCTGCTGCTGAGCGGAGAGAGGAACTTCGGTGTGCGCTTGAATAAGCCGTATTCTCTCCACGTGCCCATGGACATCCCTGTGTTCACAGGGACTCACGCCGACCTGCTCATAGTGGTGAGACAGGCACACAATACTTCTTTAAATGTCATATATTTGACCACTGTCTATTTATAATCATTGGTTAATGGCTTTTTAAAATATGTCGTTCATTTCAATACTCCAACCATTTCTTTTTTTTTTTTTTCTAGGTTTTTCACAAGATTATCACCACGGGACACCAGCGTCTCCAACCGCTCTTTGACTGCCTGCTCACCATTATTGTAAATGGTAAGTTGTTCTGCTGCTTTCCTCTGTTTCTTTGATTCATTAACATTTAAATGTTTTTTTGTTTTGTTTCTTCTTGTAGGTAAATGTCGTAAAAAGCAGTTGTTGATGTTTTTGCCTGTGTTTATGTGCGTCAAGTTAACAACATATCTCAAAAATCACTGGATGGATTTTAATGAAAGTAATCATTGAATATACATCTACAACTGAATAATGCTTGGATTCAACCCAATTCAAGATGGCTGCCACAGCTGATCCACCTGAAATACAGAAAAAAATCCTATAACTTTGTCAAATGTACAGATACTGAGTAAAGTTTTGATGTGGTAGTAGCTGAAAGTCATTCTCAACATATGCTCAAGGAATACTATGCTTTTAACTGTATTTGTTTTAATCTCATAGAAATATTTTAAATGTTACATTTCTTGTGCTTGTTCAGTTTCCCCCTATCTGAAGAGCCTGTCTATGGTTGCTGCCAATAAACTGCTCCACCTGCTCGAGGCCTTTTCCACAAGCTGGTTCCTGTTCTCTGTCGCCCAGAACCATCACCTTGTCTTTTTTCTTCTCGAGGCTTTCAACAATATTATCCAGTACCAGTTTGATGGTAGGCCAAAGCTGGGAAACTTCTACCCTGTGCAGGTTTTGCGGGAAATGTGTACGTTCGTACATATCTCTGCATTCTCTCCCTAACAGGAAACTGCAGTCTAGTCTACGCCATCATCCGCAAGCGGAATGTATTCCATCAGCTGGCCAACCTGCCCTCTGACCCCGCTTCAATCCAAAAGGCTTTGCAGAGGAAGAAGAAGTCGCCGGATGTCATTTCTCGCACAAGCTCCCAGGAGACTGTGTCCATGGAGGGCTCACATCCTGCAGCACCAGCAGAGCCTGGTACACTCAAGGCCAGTCTGGTCGCTATACCAGGTATGAAAGAAAGAAGTTGCTTTAGGTTTTGAATGTTAAACGTTTTCTTAGTTTAGCTTGATGCAGGATGACAGCTGCTCAACTGCTAGAGGCCTTTGTCAGATTTTGTAATGCATACAACATTAGATGTTTCTTATGTATGACAGCTTTGGACTGCTGATAGGTGCTGTAGCAATATTATGCAGAAGGTTATTGTTGTGCTTGTTTATATTTTACTTATTAGTCAAGCTATTGAGTCATTAACTTTTGGAGTCGACCCAATTCAAAATGGCCAACACAGCTAATCAACCTTAGCCTGTGTGACTGATTGGCTTATTTGAAATATATATATATATATATATATATATATATATATATATATATATATATATATATATGTTTGCTTTTCCTCCGACTTGTCTGCCTGGCCTCGGCTTCCTTCAGGCATTGACAAACTGACAGAGAAGTCCCAGGTGTCTGAGGACGGCACCATGGTGTCAGTCCCAAAGGCAGACTCTCCACACACGGCCTGCTCAGACCAAAGTGCAGCCGCTGCCACTAGTGACACGGAGTCCAACTCAGGAAGAGACAATGAAGTAAGTCCATTCCTATTGTATGCCTGTATTTTCCTAAATTTAATAGCAAGTTTGTTAAACTGCTTCCTGACTTTACCAGGATGTTTTCTACACTGAAGCTGAAATGGAAAGAAGACGTTTGTCGAGTGCATCTTCAACTTCATTATGGGCTCCCACACCAGAGTGGGTCAGTAAAATGCTCTGTTTTTTAATAATGGCTCTGTTTTTGATATTAGTCAAAGTAAACATTTAACATAATTTATTTTTACCCAGATCTTGTCTTGGAAGTGCAAGTTGCCCCTGCAGACTATCATGCGTCTTCTGCAAGTGCTTGTTCCCCAGGTGGAGAAGATCTGCATCGACAAGTTGGTTTCATTTATGCTCCTATTGCAAAAAAAAAAAAAACTTTATTGTTGCTCATTAGAAAGTGAAACACTGCTGAGGTGCTGCGTTCTGTTTCACCCCAGAGGTCTGACAGATGAATCGGAGATCCTGAAGTTCCTTCAGCACGGCACATTAGTGGGTCTGCTGCCAGTCCCTCACCCCATCCTGATCAGAAAGTATCAGGCCAACGCCGGCACTGCCATGTGGTTTCGCACCTACATGTGGGGTGTCGTTTATTTGCGGTAAGTCGGACATAATAAGGAGACTGACGTCATAAAATTTTTACTAAAACTAACATGTTCTTTGTTTTTATTTTTAATCTTTATTTTATTTTTTAAGCAATGTGGATCCTCCCATCTGGTATGACACAGATGTTCGTCTCTTTGAAATCCAAAGGATGTAGACAAGAAGCGTTAAGACTGGAAAAAAAACAGACTTGAGACTCCAGGGTTCCTCCTTTCTTCAGTATCTGCTGGTTTCCTGGTAAACCTCACTGTGTTTAACGTTCCTTCTGATTTTGATCTTTGCCCCTTGCACTTAGAGAAATGTAAGAATTTATGAATTATCATGTGTGATGTTAATAAACAGCTGTGTTTGTAAATTTAGTGAGACCTCAAGACGGCTGAATGTTTGCTGAAGCACTCAAACGACAGGAGCGTTTGCTAAAAACTGAAGCTCTTTTTGTGACATAGGAGTGGAAAAGAAAAAAATATTTAACGTTTGTCTTATTTTGTCATAGAGGATGTGGTCCTTTCCATCAGAGCTACGTATGTAATCTATCTTGGATGGCAAAGTATTAGTGTTTCATATTATTTATTGTATTTGCTTTAAAGTGAACTTGCACCTTTCCGAGTTGTCTGTTTTGTTTTGTGACATTCGAGGACAATAGTACTGATGTTTTTACGTAAAAGACGGGTTTGTTTTGATCTAGCTTGCAATTCTGATATGCTTAACTTTAAAAATGTGTATTTTCCTGAAAATGTCTTGAAAAAATATATTGAAACGGAATCAGTGACTTCTGTGTTGATCATTTGATGAAAAGTCTGAAAGTGAAGGTTTGCAGCTAAAAGCTTTGTTAAATGCAGCAGTGGTTCTTTACAAATGTCAGGGCTTTTACAACTTGGACAATTCAAACCCTTTCCTGTTACACATAACACACATTACCTACACATAAAGATTACACCTTCACATGTTAGCCACTAGATGACACTATAGTCCTGTTCAGGACTCAACTTGGACTTAATACATATTTAAAAATCCTGGATTATTTTACCCATTAAGGTCTTTACAAAAACAGGTAAACCCAATTAATCTGATTTAAAGGCAGTTCCACGATTTTTATCAGCATGAACCTTTTGAATGTGAATGGTCAATATTTGCACAGAAATCTCTATTATCAGGCTTGCATTATGAAGTGTTTTACACACTTTGGTGGCAAAGTGATAATTCACAGTTTACTGCTCAATATTTTTGACCTCATAGAAAAGATGCCACACGGACATTTTTGGCCTCAAATCTTCATAGTCATTCCTTTCAGTATCTGTGGTTATTTGAGCAATAAAGAACATTATTACAGATTAACAGAAATCAGAAATAATTTAGGACAGTTTATAGTCACACCTTGGTTCTTGAGGCTGCCTTTTCCTTCACAGTAGAAATTTGATAAAGGTTTTTTTCCCCCTGCTTCTTGCCTGACACTTGTTTATTGTGAACACAGTCCACACTGCACAGGGAGGTTTGCATCAGCTACAGTGTCTCGAGGGCATGAAAGTAACTTGACATTTTGTTGCTACATTTGGGAAGAGCATAAAGTTAATCCAGTGTTTAGGTAAAATTCTGAATCATTACACTATGAAGGGTCATTTTGCTTACTTTACAACATGCTGGTCATATTATAATCACTCATAATGGACCCATTTGAGAAAATTTCCATGCCTGTTTACATTTTACATCCATATCATGTATGTATCCAGTTAAAAAAAAACAACCTTTTAATGTAAAACTGTAAAAGTACAATAAGCTAAATTTATCAATGCTGAAAACTTTAAATGTATCTGAGTGACTAAACTGAACTTGTAATCTTTTAACACCTAACTAGCAGCAACATTTCTTACTCTGTATTAGTGTTTAGACTGTGTTGAGGATAGTGCACCAAATTTTAGCTTTAATCTCTAAAACTGAGTTATTGTCAATATTGTGTTAGTTTAGGTCAGTTAGCTTTGGCAGCCATCTTGAATTGGGGTGTCTCCAAACGTTAATGAGTTGCTAATGCATGTCCAATGATTACTTCGAGAGTTTCACTAAAATCTGCCCTGTGGTTAACAAGATATTTTACTAACAGACACCAATAGTTAATAACAAAGGTGGAAGCACAAATACTGCACTGATTATTTACCTTTCAAAAGATTTGGGACAAGTATGCAACATCTGCTGAGCTACACTTTTCCTGGTGTTCATAAAAGTCATAAACCTTAAGTTGCCCAGAAAACAGCTGAGTCAGCAGCCTTCAGGATCCCGACAGGCTGAACAAGGTGTGACACATGAAAACATGCTGGATCCGCTCATTGTTGAGGCTCGTTTTTTATTTGGCTGTAGCACCCAAATTTATGGATTCTAATTCCTACCAGTCTGAAAAAAAACCCTCTAAGGCACAATGAAGAGATAATATCTCAAATTTTATGACAGTCTCAAAATATTGAGACAGTATTTCATAATTAGGACATTTTTCAAGTGTCAGAAATGGGCTTTTATACAAAGGAAGAGCGCGGAGATGGCACTTTTTCACAAACATGCATCAGGTAAATGCAATCACTGTGACTATGTGGCGTTCCCCTGACTGTTCCATGCAAAAGTCTACGTGCTTCCATCATGGCGCGAGCTTGTGCACGTCTCACGTATCTCTATAACAGGTGAGGGAGTGCAGGTTCAACAGTGTTTATGCAAGTCCACTTCTCAGAAACATTTATGAGGAGTCGTTCATGGAGAAACCTGATGTTCCATGGAGACATTTGAAAGTTTACTAAATATAGATTCAGCACGTGAGTCCTCAGGTGACACGAGGATCTTTACGATGCTACAAATCGTAGCCTATATGCTGATGTGCTTCAATGAAAGGATTCAGTGATAAGAGTTATTAAATCGCCATATGAGACGCTTTTATTTTGACAATATGTCTGATTCCATTCATTTTCAATGATATACTAAAAGTGATATTGAGTACCCACAAGAAATAATATTCTGCACAAACCCAAATGAGTTCTACATGCTTCTTATGATTTATTACAATCGTTCATCTAAAAAGTTTATATAAATATATATAAATATATAAGAACAATAAAAATAGGTTTTTAACATTTTGAACAGGTTAAAACAGTACACCCCTTCAGACACACACACAGAAAGACCCATACTAAAGTAGAAAATAACTAAAAGTAGAGAAGAAAAAATAATGCACTTGCCACTGTTTTATCTGTTTGAAAAGGAGTAGGAAAATGTAGAAACTTATTTAAACGTACCTCCTGTCTATACACTTGTTTTTATGTTTCAGGTGTGTGAATGCAGATGGTGTAAATCTTTTACAGATCAGCTGCTTGAGCAGAAAGAACGCATAGAATTTGCCAATCAGCAGTTTCCCCTCGTGTTGATCACAAGTTTGGGATCAAAGATCACAAAATGTTCCCACTACCTGTCAAAAATATTCAAGATGCTGAACACGCCACACGCACTCCTGCTCGTCTGCCTTGTTGGGGCAACAGATGCTTTTTATAAGCAGTGGATCCCTGACACCAACTATGAGAATAAAACCAACTGGGACAAGGGAGATGTTCCATGTGGCAGCGACAGAGTTCAGTTTTCAGCTCAGAGGAAGGTGTCTGTGTTCGTGGAGACGACTCATGCCGTGCAGGAGATGCAGCTGCCCGTCGACGGAGAGCTCATACTGAATTCAGGGGCTGGCTTTTACGTCGTCAGCGGCCAAGACCCCAGCTGTGGAGCAGGCGTGAGGACCAAGTTCAAAGACTCAGACTCTCTTCAGTGGTTTGATCCAGCTCTGTGGCAGGCAGCTGCCACTCTGAATGACCTGCAGCAGGGAAATTTCCTGTTCTCAGTGCATGAGGAGAGCGTGCCCTGCCAGCATGATGATGTTGTTTTCAAAGCTCTCTCCTCCTTCCGCGTGGACACTCACTCCAGCCAGTCCACCATCCCTGTCAAATCTGTGTCCGTGCTGGGAGAGACATTCGACAGCAGGTCTGAGTTCTCCCAGTACCTCAGCTCGCGCTCGGGCCAGCTGCAGTTTCACGGGCCCTCAGCTGTCACAGTGGGAAACCCAAGCTGTGGGGATCCCACCGGCTGTGACTGTGGGAACTCTGTAAACCATCAGCGGATCTGCGGTTCGGTAACTTGTGCCTCTGTGAGCTGTAAAGTGCCTCTCCTTCCCATGGGACACTGCTGTCATGTCTGTGGTGCCATTATTACCATCAGTTATGCTGGAGGCTTCAACTTGCAGAATTACAGGGGCCGAATCCAAAGCCTGTTTCTTACCCAGCCACAATATGAATCCATTCAGCTGGGCATGTCTAAAGTCTTAAAGCCGCAGCGGGTGTTGGGAGTGATCCCTTTTGGCACATCACCTGAGATTCAGGTGGTCATTGTGGACGGAGAGACAGGGGATCTGTCAGAGGCTCTGGCCCAGGACATCATCAAGGATGTTCAGTCTCATGGATCTAAACTGGGAATCACAAAGGCAGAACTTCAAGCCTCCACTGGGAATACCAGCACTCCCCAAAGTAATGCAGGGATGGTGGTTGGAGTTGTGTTTGCAGTTTTGCTTATGATTGCCCTTGTTGTTATCTTGGCTGTCCTGATCCGTAAGGGTATGGTGCAAATGCCACCTATGCCTTCAATGCCATCCCTGAGCTTCTTCCGGAGAAACCCAAATGTTGGAGACCATAACGGGGCTGCTCATCGTGGCTTTGATAACCCGATGTTTGATCAACCTGACGCGCTGAGCGACATTCCTGGTCTATATGAGTCTGATAGTAACACAATAGCCTTGACTCGCACAGGTGTGTACTTTATAAATCCAGTTTATGATGAGAACGAGTCAAACTTTTCAGTTTAAAGTTGACCTTCACACACATTACTGATTAAATGTTAACTTACCTTTGTATTAGCGTGATGATTTTACTGTTCACGAATGATAGCTACTTTGATTTATGACACCTAAACATTGTCAACAAGATCATAAATTGTAGTCAGATAATAAAACTTTTAATTACCAAATAAACTTGGAAGATAAATAAAATAACTGTGAATTACGAGTGTTCTCTTTTTCTTGTTTATATTAGATTTGAGAGCAATGCAATGGTGACAAAGCTGTGGGTGGAACAAAGTGTTTGTTTATGTTGCACAGTCGCCACTAGATGGTAGTAAATTTAATCTTCATTGACATACATGAGAAAAATCCAACATTTGCACAACATTATCTTGTCCTGGTCACGTAACCTTTATAAATACTTACGGTGATTACAGGATTTTCAAATACATTCTTTTGCATTAAACCAGAGAAACTACATTGCCGTTCTTTGACAACCAGACTGTTACATAAAGGGGCTCTATAAAGTTAGTAATGTAAGTATGGAGCAGCTTCATGGGATCTGTTACACTGTAGAAAGACACGGAGCCTCGATCGAAGTCCAGATATAAACCGATCCTGGTGATATCAGGATTGGCTTCCAAAGCTGTCACCTCACCTGCATGCCAGGCGGAAAACCCCCAGCTATCTCGTCCTACGCACCAAGAGTAATCATTCCCAGTGATGCAGCTGCTGCTTTGCTGCCCCTTACGATCAATACTCCTGTAGGCGACACCAATATGAGCGCCCTCCCCACTCAGCTCTGCTTCAATGTAATGTCTTCCTAAGTAAAGGCTCTCTGAGCTCATGGCCTGACGCCAAAATTCAAAGCGACTGGGGTGGTCAGGGTAGCTGTGCTGCCAGGGGCTGGTGTTGGTCAGCTTTCTGTCGTCCTCTGTTCGACGTAGAAAAAGATGGGTGGTGTCGGGGTCAAAGGTCAAACTCTTTGTGTCTGAAACAGGAAATAGTTTTGCATTAATCTGCTATGATTGACAGAAAACAGAATACTGTGTTGAGAAGGATTTACGTTTCAAAAAGTCTTCTCGTGTCTCAGGGTCAGGCAGGGGTGAAGGCTGAGGTCCTGTCATCGGGGAGTTTACACCTAGTTAATAAATTTGCAGGAAAAAAAATATTCGTAGATTTTTCTTGGAATGTTTCATTTCAATAAATATTTGGTTTTAAAATTATTTTGATTTGATCTAAACAGAAAAACACAAAACTAAAGATCCTTTTATGTCAGCGGCACAACACAAAACACAGCAAAGACTGAAGAGAATCACTATTTTTGCATGCTGTAAAAAAAACAATTAGCAAAACTTTATTTAAATAAACACCCAGCATTCCTTAAAAGGAATACATACCATCCAATGCCTTTCAAGCCAAAGTTTAGCATAAGATCATCTCATGTTGAGTTGTAGCCGTTTTGATCAAACCTTGAAAATAGCATCCCACACAAACACATGCAGGGTGACAAGATGTCACGCTCAGAGGACGTGTTGGGAACAACTCTCAGCTACTACCACACAGAGTTAAATTCATTTTTGTGTTATTGTCACATAGTTATGTTGTTTAGCTTTAATTGGGTTGAATCCGAAAGTTGTAGATGGACGTCATACTTTTTAAAAGTTCCTTTAAAATCCATTCAGTGGTTCTTGAGCTATTTTGCTGACACAATAGACAAATAAACACACACACATGCACTCGCATGCACACAATGATACGCACGCACACACACAGACAAAAATATTGGAGGTCTGGCTTAGATTTTATGGTCATCCATATAGTAATTGTTGATTTATATTATTCAAAGCAGTGGACCAATAGACACTATAAAATCCCACAATCATCTTTAGATAAATACTGTAATAATTTCTGCCAACATAATGCAAGATTTTCTGGAAAAAGCCTGATGTAATTTAAATTACACAAATCCAGGAGATGTTAAGTAAAATATATGAAAACAGCTTACCATTTTTGCACATCATACTCATTCTTTCACTGTAGGAATGTAGAACTAGGTCACACAGCTCCTGCGTAACATCAGCCACTGCTTGGCCGTACGAGTGCAGATAATCCCTTCTGTTGACGTGCACAGCAGGCATGCACACATCTGCCACTCCTTTCTCCCACTCTGAGTAGCCCTGAAAACAGAAAACACAAATGTAACAGGTGTCTGGTTTGTGATGTGAAACGATGCTGTGAAAAACAGTGAACATATTTCCTCTGAACCAGGACTCAGTTTCTGTGAAGTATACACTGTCAACACACCCTCATCCTAGATTAACGTTTTCTTAGAGAACATGTCTTACTAATCCCTTCCAACATGCAACATTTGACCCTGCTCCCCACTGAACTCTGTTACTGTACTTCAGTTTAAACCTGTTGTAACAAATTTAAACCAAAATGATATATTAAGTGTATTCAATCATTTCGGTAAAAACTAGTTTAAATTAAAAATATGATAAAATGTCACCTTTCAAAATTTAAAAATATATATCTTTTAAATGTATGATCATTTTGAATTTTATGCCAATAACACAATAAAAAGAAGCTGTAAAAACAAAGTGTTACTATGAACGAAAGTGTTTTAGCAACATGATTTAATTTTAGTGTGAACTTTTGGTTTTAACTGCTGTGTCTCCACCACAGCCTTTTACTTCAAACTTCCAACCTTTTGCTGCATCTAGCTTTTAGTTTGTTTTTAGTTTAAGTTTGCTTTGATACTATTAGCTAGCATTTAGCTACTTTTAGTTTTAGCTTGTGTTTTCCTCCTTCTTCTTTTAGCTTTAACAACCCAGGGTCAGCTTCTTCAGCAAGTCATCCAGCGCTCAGCTTCTAACACAACATTTTCACAGAAAATGTAAGTTCTCTAGTTGTACGTGTTTTCCTTTGTTCATACCTTCAGAAAATCAGCGTCAGACTTGCTCTCCGACAGTTTGTCTATTTTAGCCAATGTGTCGACCAGCTTTGCCCTCCTCTGCTCCAGATGTGCCTGGATGCCCTCTGTCTGTCTGCGAGCCAGATCCTGCTCTCCCTCCAGCAGCTGCTCTACCCTTTTTCTGGCCTCCTCCACAGTCGCCTGCAGCCTGCTGAACTGCTCTTCAACAAGAGCACAAACCTCCTGGGCTGAAAACTGAGAGGAGGAGAAAGAAGTTAAGCTGATATAAAATACGTTCAGATCGGACTATTTTGTGTCAGAAACTCCATAATATTGTTTGCCTTTAAAGCTACCTTAATTAGGTCACCGTTGCTCTGCAGTTTTTCAATAGTTTTCTCTACCCCAGAAATATTCTGACTGATCTCTTTGTGTTTCTTCTGAAGCTCCGTCTGCAAATGATCACAACAAATGAGCACAACAAAGAACATGAACGAGTTACTACAGAGAGAAACAACATTGAAAAACTTTCAAACAGCTTTTATGACCTCAATCTGGGTTCGAGCCGCCTCCAAAGTTTTGGTTTGATGCCCTTCATGCTCCTCACTCTCACAGTCCAAACACACACAGCAGCCGTCCTGAAGGCAGAAGCTTGTGAGGGGAAGCCGATGAACCTCACAAGCCCGGCAGTCGATCTCATAAAGGGGATCCACCAAACGATGGGTCTGAAATTTGTCTTTTTCCAGATGGGGTCTGAGGTGGGCGCCGCAGTAGGACACCAAACAGGTCAGGCAGGATTTTAGCGCTTTGCTGGGGCTGTCCATGCAGGAGTCGCACAGCACTTCTCTCTGCGTGTTTGGCAGCTGAATCGCATGGCCTTCCAGTTCTGCTTCTGTGTTGTCATGGTGCTGATTCTCCTTCAAATTCTCCTCAGTGTTAATGCTGAAAGTCGCCATGTTTAAGTGCTCCTCTGCCACCTTAAACCTAAACCTGATAAGCTTTCAGACGGATACAAGGCCTGCTCTGTAGCTTACAAAAGGCAAAGCAGCTGTAGGAACAAAACGCTTTAGAGAGCACAAGGAAAGAATTGAGAAACCACGCCTAAAATATTCTGTACTTATTTAGCTCGTGTGGTTTCGATTTTCACCCCTCCCTTGAGTTGCTCCTCTCTTTGCCTTGTATTTAGCCCCACCAAGATAAGAACATAACAGAATGAAAAAAGGAAATCAGCCTCTACGGGAGGGGTTATTATTATTTTTATTCTTTACTACTGATTCAGCAGAAAGATATTGTAAATTATTTACCTATTATATATGTACCCATTACAAGAGAACAGCTGCATCCATATAGATGCTGAAAGTTGTTTGAATAAATATTTTTTTCTCTTGATAACACTGTTACATTAGCGTCTCGGAGCTTCCGCACAAGACTCCTTATCTACAGAGCAGCTTTCCTCTTCTCGTGTCCTGCAGGACAGAAACAACTCGGCACACTTCCTCTCTGTCTGTGAGCAGCAAGTGGGGATTATTACACATTGGGCCAAAGATGCCAAAACTGTTATTTTTTTCACTATCTGTTTTGTGTTTGTAGCTCACACACAAACAGACACACCAAAAATTTCTCCAGAAGCCTATAAAATGTTGCTACTACAAACAAGGACATTTTTCAAGCAGGATGTGAACTTTTAAGGCTGCATGATTTGAGGTCAAGTGTGTCAACAAGTTGCGCAATG
The DNA here is from genome assembly GCF_001649575.2 of Kryptolebias marmoratus. Lineage (NCBI taxonomy): Eukaryota > Metazoa > Chordata > Actinopteri > Cyprinodontiformes > Rivulidae > Kryptolebias > Kryptolebias marmoratus. Next base: position 9,174,121 of record NC_051441.1, on the reverse strand, counting down.
GATTACTGAAATTTAATTTGTCTATGTGTTTATTTCACGAAAAAAAGTGCTCTAATTAACATTATATAAGAGATTTAGAAATAATAAGGTCAAATTTTCTTTAAGGATTCCCCAACCATGTATTTTTTACCTAACGACCCATGAAACTCTAGACATTTTCAAAGATTTCAAGACCTTAATGCAAAACCTTCTACATTCGTTTTACTTTGATTTACTATATTTACACTGAAATTACCTTGTTAGAAAGCACAAAACGATAGCATGACAGAAAAGAGGCTCTTCGTGTTCCAAGTGGTAGCTTTAGGTGTGCTTTGTGAAAATGTGTTCTGTATTTTAATTGCATATAATCAATGTCACAAACAAATAATAAGAAAAAGTTGCACAGTGGCTCCAAAGGTTAATCTGTTGTAGATGTACATCCAGTGATCTGTCCAAATCTGTCCAGTGGTTCGCAAGATATTTTGCTAACAGACAGACAAAGTTGACTCTTTGTAAATATTAGTAGATTTATTTACAGTGCAATCCATCTTATTTTGTTAAAAAAGTGCTGATAATTAACAATATTATAGGCTATTTTCTTATGTAAATTATTTTTAAAAAGCTGAGGTACACATGGTTGGAAGACTAACATCAGTGGTATACAAACAGGTATATACTGTACAAACTAGTGCAACCTTAAGGTTTTATTGTTTAAATATACATATATATTGGAAAATACTGCCTTTTCATAGCTTCTATCATTCTACAGTAAATTAGAGCAGAAATCTCCTCCAGCAATTGGCCTTTCGTTCTCTATGAGCCACATTTACATAAATCATGGCTTCCTGCATGTAAACATATGCAGAGATGAAAATGAGAAATTCTAATTATAAAGTTAAAATGTTGTTCTTTAAAATATAATAAGAAAATTACATTACATTATTGTATTATTAACATAAACCTCGCTTTTAAGCAAATGCACAGGCACGAGCAATGCAGGCACATAAAGTGGTCACCCCACAGGGGGAAAATATTGTGGTAGGGGGCACAAACCCTTCAACCTCTGTCAGACACACTACTTGGTATACAATGATACAGCACAGTGCTGCTCTCTATTAAATGTGTTTGAGTCTGTGAAACCAAAGTTCAGAACTTCAACCATTGGTCCAACGAGGACACATCATTGCTGAGATCCATCTGAGTCAACAGGACACTGAAAAGGTATTATTTCCAGAATTTACCTCACCCTTGATTCATATTGTTGTTTGCTTGACTTATTCATCATGACAGTGTCCTTTCTGCAGAGTTCCCAGGAGATGGGTAGTGAATCCTCTAGTCCTTGTTGCACATACATAACATTAACACCTTGAGAACTCCCACATCTTTGAAGGCTGGGCAAACACATGCATACCAGGATGACCATCTGCAACATTTGCTACCTGGTGGACAAACAAAAAAGAAAAATTGTCATATTCCATGTTATGAAACCTTTCTCTGCGGCTAAGCTCACAAAAACCAACAACCCTGCAATGCAATAAGTACTGTAAATATAAAAATCTGTCAAGTTTATCTGAAGGTGTAAAGTGGCTCAACTACAGGACTGTTAGAAATTTTACGTCTCTTTAGTCAACTTTAAAGTATGACACAACTCTTTACTTAAGTAAAATATAAAGCAATAAAGATTTATAAGATAGCTATATGTTTCTTTCATAGTAACGTTCCCAATGTCTGACATGAACCACCTTAGAAATTTAACAGCACTTTGCAGCACACACGACTGTGATGGGAAAACTTGGTGTGTGTTTACATTGCACACTGTTTTTGTTCAAATGCCTCGGTGAAACTGAAAAACAAAGTCATCTTTTGTCAATGTCACAGCGGTTTGGCAGGAAGCAGCTGGGTCACTGTACAATCAGAAAACTAAAGTCACATCCAGAAAATAATGTTTTCAGAAACACCTGTCTGTCAATAATTGGGACTTTGATGGACCTAAACTACAAATAATACAGACTCATCTTGCAAAAAAAAAAAAAAATTGAAATATGCATATACGTGAATGCAGTCTTTTCATGAGTTTCAAACTAAACCAGAACTGAGAGTATAGTCAGTTTGATCAACAATAAAACACTCAACAAAGAATTTTTAAAGTCTGAGTTCAGAGACAAAACACCAAATATGTGACTGCTATTGCTTAAAAAATCTCCGTACTCACAATTCTGTGTCCTCGATGCCATCAGGCTCCTCCATGGTCTCAAGTCGTCTGTTACAGGCATCTAAGATCTTCTTCCTTGGTCCTAAGGGGATGTGGATACTCTTGAGGTCATGATCAGAGCATAGCAACAGAGCTTCAAGGTCAATTTTCTCCCTTTTGAAGATGGAGTAAAACTCGCTCATGCTTTGCGTAGCAAGGAAGACTTCCAGGGGGCTTGTGTCAGGCTCATCATCATCGTCCAACCCTAATTCTACTTCCTCCCAAGGCAGCTCCTCCACGTTCCTCTCCTGCAGGCTGTGCGCACTCCCAATGCTGTCTTCATCTAGACTTGGGTACTGGTGCAGCCGGCTGCGTAAACGCACGTTACTGCCTGAGTTGGCCAAGCTGGTTGCGTCTCGAGCGTTGAGGTCAAACATTCCCCCGGTTACATAGTTCCTCCTGAAAACCATGGTGCCGAGACCGGGTCGGTTGAACAGGGAATCGTGACCTGAGTCGGTGCTGATTTCGGAGTAGTCCACATCTGGCCCGTGGAGGTCCGGCTCGCTCATGGCACGTGAAATGGCGTCGTCGTTGTCTCTGGGGAACATGTCGCGGACATTACGGCGGCGCTCCTTTGGGTTGACGTACGTCCCTTGTTTTACAAACATGACATCGTTGCCCAGCTGCAGTCCAGAAAGAGAGCGCACACTCTTCCTTCCATCTTCGTAGATTTTAAAGGTGCCATCTCCTTGTTTTCTCTTCTCCAGCTTCTTTTGGATCTTTGTCTTCCCGCGGTTTGTGGCATGGAGAGTTACCTAATAGGAGAGAAATAGTGCAACTGTGAGGCACAATCATAAATTTATTTACCATCTGAAATGCTAGGGTAATTAATCGTCAACAGTCAAGCACATCAGTCCACAATGACTGATGTCAACTAGTGGATAAAACCATAAAAAGTAAAGGAAGTCCTAACCTGAGAATATGGCATACTGACAGTGTTAAAGTTGCGCAGCTTGTGGCTAACCGAGCTGCCGGTGTAGCTGGAAAAGCTCATGACATCCGACACAGATGCCTCGGAGGACTCTTTATGAAACTTGCGCTCCATCCGCTTGCGGTGCTTCTTCTGCATCTTCACGCACTCTTTGATCCGTCGTTCGGCCTCACGAAACGCCCTGTCCTTCAGCTTGCTGACCAGCTTGGGATTGAGGCTCGTGTGCTTGGCGGCGATGGAATCCAGGTAGCGGACACAGTCCATGTGATTTTTTGTGGCAGCCATGTCCAGCGGCGTGTGGTAGTCATTGTCCAGGCACCAAATATTGGCACCAAAAGAGACCAGGAAGAAGAGGCAGTTGAGGTGACCGTTAGCAGCTACCAGGTGGAGTGGCGTGTTCCCCCATATGTCACATTTATCCGGGTCTCCTCTGTAGATCATAAGAAAGTTGTTACGTAAAACCTTTAGAAACCAATAATTCAAGCCCTGGTCTATTGAACCTGTAAGTCAGTTTGTGGATAAATATCGTCTCTTCTCTGACTTCTCATGCCTGAGTAACATGTGATTTTCTTATTATGTTATGTCAGCACCAACCTACCAGCCGTGAGTTGTTATTGGGACCTCAATTAATAATTCAAAGCCAAAATGCTATGATACCTTTACAGAAAACAAAGTTATACACTTTGAAATTCGCTGTATTTCAAAATGACACCCAATTCTAACCATCCCTTCGTCATTATTAGCACTGCATGCTACATCATCGTCTTCCCGACAGAGCATGACCTGAGGGTTACCTCTGTGTGTGTTGCACTGTCGCTTCGGGTTTGTAACATGACCGCAGGCCTGCCAGCACCGCTGCTTCACTACCTGTATTCTGTTTCAAGGGAGGCCACGTAAATTGTGCCTGACACGGAAAGCACGGCTTTGCATGACTGGTGATGTCTACCGAAATTTTTCAAGTCAGAACAAGCGGTGTTCCAGCTGGTTGGGTGACGTGTTGGAAGAATTTATTGAAACTTTCGCTATGTTTTTATTATTCCACTTTAAGTTTAATATTTAACAAATCATATTTATTTGTGTTTAGTTATTAACATTTACTTATTGGCTCAGCTTATACAGCAGAAACCGGATATTAGAGAAGTCACTTTCACTTTAAAGATTCTTCATTTTTTCATTTATTGGCTGGTATTTCAGCCCAACACTTAGTGATCCGTCTTATGGCTTGTCTGTCGTCCACTGTAGCCACATACAGACTCCTGAATATTTGATGCAATGGACGTGAAGCTACTGTTGAAGTTCAGATATATTATTAATGAATGGACTGCAGGCTTTTCTGTGGGAATATGTGTCAGATCAGCCAGATCCTTCTTTGACAGCGATTAGCAAAGCCCTACTCTGATTTCAGAACAAAGTTATCTATGTTAGGCCGGGACGAGGTTTAAACAGTCAAAAAGAGGATGTCGTTTTGTGAGCGTAGTTCATATGAAGGTAAGGGGTGTCATCAGTCAGAATTATTGATTGTCAGTGGCAAACAGCTCATAAAAAAGGAACAATAAAACAATGATCAAACAAAAGAATTATAAGGTATAAATTCAGGGGTATAAATTTAAGGACAATAAATAAAAATTAGCTCAGATGAGATATTTATTACCATTAGAGTTCAGATTATATAATAGCTACACAAAGCTCTTATATAATATGTTAGCTCTTTGTGTCACAATTTATATCTGGGAGCCTCGTCGGCTCACCAGCTCATTATCAACTTACAGGCTTGTATCTGCCTTCACTTTCAGTGACAGTTTGATGTTACTGCAGGTAGCTCAGTGCAATAAATGTGCTAAATATAGCAGGAGTGGCATCTTTCCCATGTTACACTTCTCTACGTTATATAATGTCTCATGAGTTTGACTTATGGCTCATTAATGTTTGATTTCTGTACCAGTGGTTTATGTCTGTTGTCAATAAAAAAAAACAATCCCTTGTCCTTGGCATCCAAATGCCACCGAGGCTTTGTTTACATTCAATTCATGGGAAAAATTGAAATCAGGTCCCGACCTGAGAGAGGACAACTGGATGTTGTTTTGGTTCTTAAAAGCCACTGGTTCATTGGAGATGGAAGTTTCAGAAAAGATAAATCATCCTCAAAACAAAAAAGGCCAAATAGTTCTTTTCTTAGCTAGGTGCAAATGTGTTTCAGTGAAAGCAGGGGCTCTAAATCTATGCTTCACATTTCCTTTGTGCTCACAGCATTGGACATTTTGGACAGGACAGAATGAGGATGCCTCCTTTTAAAATGACTCAGTGAAGCAAACGGACATCGGGCCACTTTTTCTGGCTGGCTTGCAAACCAGGTCAACCAGATAAGATGAGAAATGTGCTGCTGCATTCAATTACCAGATCAAATTTGGACATTTTGCTCAGAAATGTTCCACCTCTAACATTATATATATATATATATATAGTCTCCTTAAATTAGGTTAAAGTGAAAATGAAATGATGAATTCAGACAAAAAAAGTAAGCCTTTCTGAATAATCGCATTATTTGAGCCATCTGCTTGTAAGAAAACATGCCTCTCTTTTTAAATAAAACACTGACATAGCTTTAGCTGTAACAGTTTTAACATTTGCTAATCTACTGTCATCACATTTATTATACTCAAAATAAACGAACTCAGAATGTTGATAATGAGAGAATTAATGACATAAGAATAAGTTTTGGAATGTTTGAAGCATTAAGGCAACTCTTGTCCTTTCTTAGGTGCTTAAGCAGATTTGCTAATGTTCATGGTGCATTACTTGCATAAGAATTAACTATTTGGAGTCAACTCTGTCTGTTAGCAAAATAGTTCAAGAACCACTGGAGAGAATTTAGTGAAACTTTCATGCAATGATTAGTAAATGAACATCTACAACTGATTACCATTTGAAGTCAATCCAATTCAAGATGGCCGACACACCCAACTGACTTCAGAAAACAAAACTGGCTACAGTTCAGACAGTTTTACAGATATTGAGCTAAGATTCGGTGTGCTCGTAGCTGGCAGTCATTCATAACACACGCTCAAAAGGTCTTATGATTTTTACCTAAAACTTTGGCACTAACTGTTGGAGTCAATCCTGTGTTTCTGTTAGCAAAATAACTCATGAGCCACTGGACATATTTAAATGAAACTTTCAGAAAGTAATGAATAAATTGTACATACAAAACTGATTATAATTTGGAGGCAATCGGATTTCAGACAGCCAACTGATCTTACACACAAACATGGTATAATTCAGCCAGTTTTTCAGATAATGAGCAAACATTTGATGTGGTAGTAGCTGAGAAAACTTTATTTTCAAGGTTTGACCAAAACGGCTCTAACTCTGTCAACTCTGGCACGAAAGGCAGCGGGCGATATGCATTACTTAAAAAAATGGCAACAGAGATTAAAAGTCTCGATCAGATCAGCATCCTGCAGCAAAGAAGTCTGAGGATGAATGGTAGGCTAATCTTGATCCTGTCATAAATCGTACCCACCCCCGGGACACGATGAGCCGCAGAGCCTCCAGGTTGCCGTGATAAGCCGCCCATAGCGTCGGGGTCATGCCATCCTCGTCCGGCGCGTTCAGGTCCTTCCTCGTCGCCTCCTTCAGCAGGTCCAGGTAGCCGTCCCTGGCCGCCTTATGGTACCTGTCATTCATGGTGCAGGATCAGGCCACCGTCCGCGGCTCCGTTCCGTCCCGTCATCATCATCACCCTCTTCATTGTGAAGAGCAGCTCCATGGCCGTCCACCCGGAGACTCTGGCTCCAGGACTCGGAGCAGAGCGTCGGTGGTTTCCAGGGACGCGGCGGGGCTCGTCGTGTGGATCAGTAGTGCTCCCGGTGGACGAGCTGGACCAGAGCAGACACATATGATGCAGGCTGTGAAATCTTTACATTACAGGACCTAAATGCGTCAGCATCTGATCTGACACATGCACTTCTGCTTAGAATAAAAGTTCTCCTAATGAAAATGACAGCCATTTCTTATCTGGCTTCGAACCAAGTCTGAGCAGTTACTGGGAAAAAAAAAGAAAGAAAACAAGTCCTGACCCTGATTTTGCCATTACTCAATAGCGTGCTGCTCTGTTTAGGTCTAAACTGTTTCCATTAACGGGACTGTCACTTATTCGTGGTATTACATTTAGACACGTTTCTTTAAATGTCAAGCTCATTAATAGAACAATTTTAAGCAAATATTTTTGTCAGTCCAGTAAAGTTGAAAGTAAAAGTAATAGCCTGTGCAAAATAAATTCTTTGGACTTTAGCTGCTTGTTTACTCTTTATTTGGTCCAGTTGACCATTTTAAGACGATTTTTGTTTGTTTGTTGTTTACTTGTCAAGCCATTAAGTCTGAATCATTTAGACATTAAATCACTCCTAAACTCAAAGGATGCGCCAGTGTTTGAGGCGCAAGACTAAAACTTCATGAGATTTCCTGTCTAGTTGAAAACTGGTGAATTTATCACTAAAAATGTCTCCACAACAAGTTTTTTGTGTTTGGCCTCCTCTCATAGTCTGAAAAGACTAGAAATCAGACAGGAGAAAAAATATAAAACTGAAATATAATATAAATAAAAATAGAATATTGTCCTGTCTTGTCCTCGTGGACCCGTCCTGTCTTGTGGAATAAGTGTCTTGTTACACCTCTAACCAGGGTCATAACAGATCATCTAAAGAGACATTTTTAAATTGGAGTTTAAGGCTCTTTGTTATTATAGCAGCCTCACAAAGACACCATTTGTTTCCATTTCCTAATTTAAAGTTTGAAAAATTAAAAAGTAAACTAAGTTTGAAAATAAATGATTGCATTTTATCACCAACTGAGGTGACTTCCCTGCTTCAAGTGACAGTCCATCCTTTGTCCTCCAGTTGACCAATTTTCGTCATTCTTAAGCACACTTTGCACAGTAAGTTAAGGTTGGGGATAAAGTCTGGGCAGAAAAGGAGTGGAAAGCAGCCAAAGTCCAAAGAAAAACTGTGAAAAACCTTCAGAAACCCCGGAGAACTACTGATCAAGGCTGCTGTTAAAGATGGTAAGAAAGTTTGGCTGCTTGGAGTCAGACTGTAAAGAAATTATCAGTGCTTTAGTATTTTAAATTAAGAAATTACCTCTCAAGGTATTCAGCATTAAATCACGTAACACTGTAGGACTCATGATCCTTTTTTATGCCCATTTAATTGCTTATATTCTAAAGTTTCAATTACTTTAAATAAATGCGAATGCTTAGGCAAGCCTTAATGAGTTCAATGGACTGAAGCAATGAAGAATGTCAGCTTTTTGCCCCACCCTGATAAAAAAAGACAAAATCTTCAGAGTTAGCTGCACCAGTGGCCCATTCTCTGACAGAGTTAAAAACCTGCATGACAAAAGGCACAAACACAGAGGAAACTTTTCATGTACCACACCTCGGGCAGTTCACATGGAACAAAACACAAAGTCTCATCTCCTCGCTCTGTCACGAGCAGCATTAAAGAACTCAAAGTATTCTCTTCAGGCATGGAATCAACGGGATAACTTATCGAAACGTTGTGCCTTCGCAGTAAGCTGGCATCATCTGTGAGGTGGTGGTGGCTGACTGTGGTCATCTGCAGCAGGAAAGATGAAGAACCACATTCAGAAAATGCTTTAAATGCAAAAAGGAGATATGAGTAAATGTCTTTTTGATGATAAGTATCCAGCGCAGTTCTAGATTATATAAGGTATAACACTGTTTGGCACAAACATGCACATATGATACTTTTATCCCCAACATGAAAATGTTTTGTGTCATATCAGAAAACATGCTGTTAAACCTGAAACCTGTTTCTCAGATTTGGAAACACCCTGAGAAAGAAAAAAAAAAAACTTTTCCAAGAAGCTTCTGGTGAACTTTATGGCGTTATTTTGCGTTAAACATGCTGTGTTTGTTGCTGGTACGCTGGTAATCCAAACACTTTGACATTTTTGACTCCTTGTGCGTAAACAAATGCGTTTGGAGGGCGTATAAAAGCAGCGGCAGCTCAGACGTCTTCCAGAACCGGGCTTCTCCAGGTAGGCTCCTGAGCATCTTGAAACCTTTTCTTTATCTTTAAAGCATCACTGACTTTACACAGGACTGATAAAATGTTAAAATTGTTTTTCTTAAATTAATGTTACTCCTGATTATTTTAAGTGATGCAGAGAAATTGTGTTAAAAACAATAGTTAATGTGAATTCTTACTGGGAAAAAATGCTAAAATTCACATTTTGTTCAAACTAGAACAAAAGAGGAAGAAGTGACATTGTTAATTTAAAAGCAATGTCATGTAGCAACAACTAGATGACAGTTTTTTTCTGTCCATTGGAAAAGTTTCATTTGGGGCGGGATCTGCTTTTAAAGGGGGGTTGGCGACTGGGCGTAGCTGTTCAACCTGCCATGTCTCATATCTGCCTCCAGATGCAGCAAACACTCTGCTTCTGGGAGAAGAGACATGTGCTACAACCCCAAGACTCCCTGTGAATGTTTGAGCACTGGAAGCCTGTGTGATCCCTGCAAGATGACAGCCAAGGACAGAGAGATGGAGGAGACGCACTTTCCCAACATCAGCTCGACGGGTCGGCCGAGGAGCACGAGCAAACTGGAGCTGACCCCCTCAGCCACTGAGGTGGTGAGAGAAAAAGGCCGAAACTGGGGATGGATGCTGTCCGGGATCATCTGTCTGAACATTCTGATGCTGGGCTGTTGCTTGGTCAGCGGCAGCACTTCGCAAAGCGTCAACATCGACTTTCAAGACCTGCATGTTTTCCTCATTATCCTCATCCTCTTCACCTCCATCTGGATGATCTATTACACCATTTACACCATCAAGAACCAAAACGCCGTCAACTACAAGGACGAGCATGCTGGACCAATATGGCTCAAAGGTAGGAAACATTTAAAGACAAAATATTCCATGCACAGACAAAGTCTTGGATTGTTTCATGACTGTTTCTCTCCAACTTCAGGTGGACTTGTGCTTTTTGGAATCCTCAGCATCATCATGGACATTTTCAAGATAGCCGGCTACGTGGGATATCTGCACTGTGATTCTGCTGTTAAAGTCGCATTCCCTGTGGTGCAACTTGTCTTCGTTCTCGTGCAGGTATGATTAAAAAAAAAAAAAAAAAATCCAGCGTGCATGGTTTACATAATCCAGTTATGATGGCTGCAAAATATTAATCTGGTTGTATGTTAAACTTGCAGACATACTTTCTGTGGGTCCATTCAAAAGACTGCGTTCAGCGGCAAAGGAACCTTGCACGGTGAGCAGTTCAGACATTTCCATCTTTGTTTTCTTCTGTTTTGTCTCTAAACATATAAGATCTCTGAGAGCATGCCAGACCACTGAGTGCATAAAGGAGCTGTCTTTTTCTACTTGTTTTTTAATTGACAAACCCTCTAGTGATTCAGTTTGTTTGACTGCAATCTGTATTGATTAAATTAGTTTTTACTGTCAACTAATTCTTCAATTTCATATGTACCTTTTGAATGTTTTAATTGATAAATTTTAAAAAGACCTAAAAAATTTTAATAATCTCAAACCACATTTTGGTTGCAAAATCATTTGATTTGTCTAAAAACTAGCTAATTTATAAATCCTAAGAGTCAAAGGCAACACTTTTTATAATGTGGTCTAATTTTAAATGTTGTGCTCAGATGAAGTTACAGTTTACTTTGATTGTAATTTAATTTTCTGCTTATTTTCTTGTTTTAGCTGTGGGCTGATGCTCACACTCTCTACAAACCTACTTATCTGGATGACTGAAGTCACAGAGGAGTCTCTTCACCAAACTATAATCCCTGAATACCCGACCAACGTCACCAAGCTGTCAAGACGAAGCCTGTACATCAACAGAGGTGACAGAAGCAGACAAAGATATAAAACATAGATTTCAGAGTCATTAGGAGTGCCCCACAGAATAACACTTTTCTGTTTTTGTGCTGTTTCCTGTCTCGCAGCTGGTTACGGAGATGACTCCTGTAAATGCAGCCACACTTCCTGCAGTTTCTTCAAGGAGGCCTACTACTACCTGTACCCCTTCAATATTGAGTACTGCCTCTTTGCCTCAGCCATGTCCTACATCATGTGGAAGAATGTGGGGCGAGTATCGGCTGAATTCAGCCACCACGTCAAATTCAGCCTCAAGGGCATCTTGATTGGTCCAATTTTGGGGATCGTGATGGTGGTCGCAGGCCTGGCAACGTTCGCCATGTACGAGATTGAAATGAAGACCAACTACAACGACAAGGAGAGCAGTGACCACGCAGTGATGATGCACTTCGTCATGAATATAGTCATTGTGACCTTGATGTCCATCTGCAGCATCATCGGCTGCGCCATCTACAAGGTGGATCACAGGGAGCACAGCACCGAGAAGAACCCCACCCGCAGCCTGGACATAGGGCTGCTGGTGGGATCCTCGCTGGGCCAGTTCATCATCAGCTACTTCTCCATTGTGGCCATGGTAGCAACCGGAGCCAAAGGCTACCTGAACAGGCTGAACCTGGCCTGGGGTTTGCTGATGGTGATGCAGCTTGGCCTGCAGAACTATTTCATCGTTGAAGGCCTGCATCGGGAGCCCTTCCACGAAGTGGAGCCAGACAGGGTGGTGGTGGTGGTAAATCCATACGTGATGAAGTCAAACAACGCCGAAAACAACATCGAAAAAGGAGAAACGGAGAAAAAAGCCGACCCCGAGGCAGAAGCACAGTGCCACGGTGGGGCGGCGGAACACCACCACAAACTGCTGTGGAAGCGGCGAGTGCTGAGGGAGGTCTGCGCCTTTCTGCTGCTGGGCAACGTCATCGTGAGTACTTTTCTCCCTCACCCCCTAAATTCACTATTTCAGACTGACTGAATACTAACCTTTACGTTTGTGTCTTCCACAGCTGTGGATCATGCCTGCATTTGGTGCCCGTCCCCAGTTTGACCACGACACTGAAACTAACTTCTACCAGTTCACCATGTGGGCTGCTATTGTGAACGTGGGTCTTCCCTTTGGCATCTTTTACAGAATGCATTCAGTTGCCAGTCTCTTTGAAGTGTTTCTAAACTCATAAAACTGCACTTTAAAACTGTACAGGAAGCTCTTTTAGGGCAATATAAAAACTCTTGTGTATAGACTGTGTATTAAACTGATGAAGAAGAATATGATCATTTTGTATTGTCGTTTATATTATTGTATGTCATACATATGTGACAAAGTGAATGTATTCAAAATGTTCTTTTCAGAATTCAGATGAATAATTTACTGTGAAGCTAATCTTGTATAACTTGATTTATGATTTATGTATGCAAAAAAATTAAAAAATGTGAATCTTTTTGGAACCATATATTATTGTCAAAGTCAAAGAAACAAATAAATAATTTTTTTTTCAAAAGTTTTAAACCACCCAATTTCTTTATTATTGCTCACTGCCGAAAAGGAGAAAGGCAAGCGATAATGTTTTTGCCCATGTATGTGTGTGTGTGTGTGTTCATCTGTAACCAAAGTATCCATGAACCACTGGATGAACTTTAATGAAACCTGCATAAAGCAATGATTAGATGGACTCATACAACTGATTGTTTATTGGGGTCAACCTAAGTCAAGATGGCCACCACAGCCAACTGATCTTAAAGAACACCAATGTGGCTGTAACTCTGTCAGTTTTACAAATTTTTAGCTAAAATTTGATGTGCTTATAGCTGAGACTCGTTCACAACACATACTCCAAGTGCTACTCCTTGTGCCAGAACTTAGCTTCAAACTTTAACATGAACTATTGGTGTTAACCTGTTGGCAAAATATTTCATAAACCACTGGATGTATTTCAAGGAAACCTTCAGCAAGTAATCATTGGATGTACATCAACAACTGCTCACGTTTTGGAGTCAATCCAGTTCAAGATGGCTGCCACAGCTTGTCGACATTGGCCAACTCAAAAATTAATATTACCTAGTTCTGCTGGTGCTAAAATATATGTGTCAAACTGTGTTATTTTTAGTTTGTCTTATTTATAAAGTCAACTTTTTTGTGATAAACTGATAGTAAGTGGCTAAAGATAAAACTGGACACATAACCTTATAGAGTACTGTATTTGGTCAATAAAGATTGAGCTAGTTAAACTATAAAACCATAAAAAATGAAAAGGGGTTAATTTCCATGACACTGGGAATGTATTGTGTGTAGCAGAGCCCTCTGGTGGCGGTAAAGTGTCACTGCACCCACAAGCCGTCAATGTGTTTCAGGCAGGAACCTTCGCAGTTACCCAAAACATAAAGTTTGTATAAACTTGCCTAAACTTTAAAGAAACAAAACGTAACACAATGCATGCTGTTTTTTTATTGTCAGAACTAAATATTTTGAGAAAAAAAAAAGATTCATACTGAAGCCTCTAGAAAACAATAACGAGTCTATCCAGTTGTTCACTTGATCACACACTGGCTGCAAGCTGGTCAACAATTCAAACAAAAAGGGGGGAAAAAGAAGAAATTTGACCTGTTTTAAATAAAAAATATAAATAAATAAATAGGTGCTGGTCGTATCAGGTTTACCTTTGGCTCAGGCAGATTTATGGTCACCCTTGTTTTGGGGTCCTTCGCACAAGCTTTTGTTTACATCCACGTCTCCAGGAAATTCTTCCTGCTTGTGTCCAAAATGCGGAGACAGGTAATCTATAATATGTTAGATTTTTTTGTCTTCACAGCTAAGAGATTATTTTAAAACACGGAGCATATTGTGTTTAATAATATTTTAGATTAAAACTGTAATTATATAAATGGAGTTAGCAGCCAGGCGGTTGTTGTGTTACACGCTAACAGCGCCTTAGCTAATTTTCTTACGTTTTCAGGACTCTCAAGACTCTCCTCTGTTTGGTGAAGAGGACGACAACTTCCAGCTAAAAAGGTCTAAAGTCAGGTAAGATGTTTTATCTGGTGTATAAACAGCCGAACCTTTTCTGACCCATTAAATCGTAAACAACAACAATAAAAAAATCTTTCAGATATCCCATGGCCTCGTTCTTCCACCTGTTTTTCCGGACATGCGCCATAGTGGTTTATTTACTGTGTGAAACCTTCAGCGGTCGTTTCATTGCCTCTATGGTCTCCATCATCCTTCTGCTGTCATGTGACTTCTGGACTGTCAAGGTTAGTGTCTGGTTATCTTTAACTACAGGGTGACGTGCGATAATAAGGTGCTTTTATTAAGAGAAGGAGAGGAGAGGCTGCTCCTGAACAGCCTAAAAACCTAAACGTCTTCCCAGGCTGCTTAGTGTTTAGTTTCTGCAGCTTCAGTCAGAGCAGATATAACTTAGTGGAATGGTTCTTGGTGAACAGACAGTAATTATAAACAGTCATAAAACATGGATCCTTGCAGGTGATTCTGTAAGGTCTGTCACACCTATAAAATGATTACAAGCTGACTAGAGGTTTATACGTTCCACCTCTAACATGGCTTTTAGTTAATGTTCATCTGAAGACACACAGGAACACTGCACTTCAGGAACTACGAGCTTCAAGGGAAGAAACAATCCTCCCGAGGTGGACTTTGGGCTTTGTTTCTTTTTCCATCAATGCCATGAAACGCTTAGATGAAACTCTGATGCTCTTCGTGTTTTTGAACAGAACAGATTTGTACTTAAAACCTGACTGAGCTACGCTCTCAATGCAAGGAAATGGGACAGACTGAATGAAAACATAAAGACAGGCTTTTTGATTTCAGAATGTATCCGGCAGATTGTTGGTGGGCCTTCGGTGGTGGAACCAGGTGGATGAGGATGGAAGGAGTCGCTGGATGTTTGAGTCAAGGAAGGTAAGCAGGACCAAAGTAACCAGAGGATATTTTTTGCATGTTTTTATTGACTGATGTGATGAAACGAAGGATGTCTTCTCTTTTGAACAGTCAAACAACACAACTCCCTCAGCAGAATCGCGGCTCTTCTGGCTCGGGCTTATCATTTGCCCCATCTTCTGGGTTATTTTTGTGTTCAGCGCCCTTTTCTCCTTAAATATTAAGTGGCTGGTGAGTTCACTGCTTCCTTACATGTCACTTTGAATCGCTGCACGTTATCAGTTCATGTACGAGTCGTGTTTTTGCCGTTTCCCCTCCAGCCTGTGGTGATAATGGGTTTGGTTTTGCAATGGGCCAACCTGTACGGTTACGTCAGATGCAAAGTGGGCGGAAAATCCAACCTGAGAAACATGGCAAAGAGCTACCTCAGCGGGCAGATTTTCAAGCAGGTTTGTGACACGACGTCTTCATCTGCATCTTCCACATTTTCATCCAGTAAACTTTGATATATAAATCTTTTTGTCTTTATTTTTGTGTCTCTCCAAAGGCAATGAAGGGAACCGACGCATCCTGACACTGAAGTGGATACCTGAGGACAAAAGGCAGTTTGGTGGGACTCCGTTCCGGATGGATTCATAATATTTACTCAAGATGGTGGAAGGTCTTTTTTGGCTCTTTTTTTGCCACATATGTTTCAAACTAGCTGGTGATGTGACTTCCTGTGGGGTTTAGTCAAAGACAAAATAAAGGTAAAAAGTAAAGCTTTATTTTTGTTTCTTGGAAATAAGTCTTTAGAGGGTTTGTCAGTTTTGAAGCCAAGCATTTAAATATATAAGTGATACAAATATTTTTGTTGTTGTTTTGATCAAGCTGTTTTTCTTGAAGAAAAGTACTTTCTAAATGACATTCAGAGATGTTCATAACTATAAAATATCTTGAAATAAATGTATTACAGATGTCTTTAGTAAAAACTCTTTTTTTCCCCAACCAGGATCTTCACTCTTACAGAGAAGCTATTAGCAATTTGGATTTGATTCACTATAAACAGTGTCTTAAAATGTGTCATGAAGTGGGATATTGCGTAATGTTGATTAGTTTAAAGCTAGAATATATTTTAGAAAAAGAGTGAGTAATATATTTTAAGCTGAGTTGCTCTGAGCTGAGTTAGCTTAAGTTTTAATTTAAAAAATCTGTGTAGAAAACCAATATTGGAGGTGTGGTAATACTGGTCTGTCTGCAGGGAAACTATTTGGCCACTAGATGGCAGCAAACAAACTGTGTAAGGATAGTCTGGGTTCAAGTCTTGATTTTTTTTTTTAAATTATTTTGCATTTAATATTTTTATTTTATTATATGGATTGTATTTAGTTCTTCTTATTTTTTATTTTCTGTGAAGCTGCTGTAATGTCAGTGTCTTCTTCAAAAACAATAAAACTTCAGTGTAATGCTTTCGTGGAGAATGAGGAATATTTCATAAAAGCTCAAGAGTCCATGTTGAACACTTTTTGTTCAGTGGTGTAATGTAACCACACAGTTGAACTCCAGTACAAGCTTCTCGTTCTTGGACTTTACTGTATTAGATGATTAAATTTGCTTAGTTTAATCACTTATTCTGGATTTTACATAATTTCAGGTGAAAACCTTACTTACAAGTTAATTAAACAAGAGAGAGGAGCACATATGTATGAAGAGGTGTCCATCCATCCATCCACAATAGTTCTATATTAGACTAACACAACAGTCTAATCTTTTTGTGGTGATTAATAAAGCATTTTATGAACATTTTGTTTGATTTAACAATGAAGAGTTTGAACCTGAACCCTGTATTCATTATGAAGTTATTCACCAAAGAACTTTATTTAAAGAAGAGAAACATGGTAGACAACACGTCTTTTTTTTTTTTACTTATTTACAGTTACTTGAAATCGGAGTATAAATATTGGGTAACATGTCATTTAAAGTAATAAAAGATGAGAAAATGTTCATTTAACTTTCCTTACGTCTGACTGATTAATGCGCTGTATGAGACATTTTATCATAAACTTTCAAATTTTATTCAGCACAGCTCCGTCTACTTTTATAAAAATATGTGAATAAAAGCTTTGGGGGGTTGTCACCCAGTTGTATCAGTACCAGAAATCGAAGTGATTCACTTTGCATTTATACTTCACCATAACACAAGTCATTGCAGTAATATATGAGGAGGCAACAAAGAAATAGAACCAGAAAAAGATCTTATCCCCTCTGTTCGCAATCTTCTCATACTTTGCATGTTTCTGCTTTTTGGTGTCAAGAGCTTCCAGGAATTTGACCACCTTTCTGAGCATTTGGATGTCCTCGGAGACATCCAGGTGGACGACGCTGATGTCAGCTTTGATCTCTGAAGAGGTAAGAAAACAGACAGAGCAGGTTCATCAAGACTCGGTGAGAAAAAAGTAGCTCCGTCTCAGTACAGACTCAAACGCTTTCGTTTACAAAGCCTCATTCACCTTCATCCTTGTTTTCGTCGCTGTTCCCTTTGTCTCGTCGGGCAGAACATTTGGAGAAGCAGTTAAAAATAAGCAGGCCGTCTTTGGCCACCCCCGTCAGCATCATGGACACCAGCATGCTCAGCACAAGGAGGATCAGGCAAATGCAGAAGTGAGTTCCTGAAACACACACACACACACACACACACACACACACACACACACAGTTAGTTATTGAGATGTTTCTGTTTGTTTCCTTTGCTTGTGTCTGCGTGCCACAGGACTCACGGATGATGGGGCTGCACTGGCTGTCTCCGGGGAGCTCGTTGTTCAGGATGTTCAGGAACATGGTGAAGCTGAGCGCCAGAGTGACCTTGAACGTGTTGCGCTCGCCGCCTCTCAGCGGCAGAGCGAAGCTGACCAAATCAGCCAAGACAATCAGAATGCTGGGCAGCAATAACGTTATGAAGGGGTTTGAATACTTGATGCTCAGTCCCACCTGGAGTGAACACAGAACGATCGGTTTTGATACACAGGTGCGGGGAAGAAACTGTTCTTTAAGTTTAAAGAGCTGTATGGTCAGAAGGGATGTGAGTGATGATTGTTTATTTAATGGAAAGATGATAAAGACATCATATCCAAACCAACAGCTCGTAGGGAGTACTTTTGAGTAGTCAGTGTCTTACTTGCAGTAGATAGCATTCAGAGATCTCAGTTTAGAAAATCTTGAGGAAATCTTTATGTGCGATTCAAACTAGAGTCTATTTGAGAGTGGATTTCTGCCGTCTATGACAACTCATGCCTCCAATTAAAAAAAAAAATACAATTCACATCATTATAGCAAATAATGTTAACAAGTTTGTTGATCACGAGCCATCGTCAGAGTTCTTATGTGTTCTTATGTATTGCTGTAGCTGGAATTTGATTAATTGTTATTGACAGGTGAAACGGATCACATGAGTTTCTGTTTTCGAACTTGCCGTGATGTAATTGCGGTCATCTCGTTGTTTCTTGAGGGTTGCGAAATCGGTTTGCCAATCTCCATGGGAACCATCAATCATCCTCACATCACCCAGACGTAGGCCTGTACCACAATCTGCAGAGGACAAAACGTTCCTTCATTTTAATATTCATAAAATCTGAATTGGATGTAACATTTTCACTGCCGAACAGGATGGAAATCCAGCTGAGCGTGGATTCAGGAAAACTCCTCACATGAGGAGCGAAACATCTTCGAGAATCAAAAAAAGAACTTCAGTTTTCCTTGATTCAACTTGCCTGGGAATGACTGGGAATCCACACCAGGATATTCATTTGTTATTCAAGGACCAGGCCTGTGGTTGGGCTCTTTCATCTCAATAAATATTAACTAATGAAGTTAACTAAGGTTTTGAAGCAGGGCCATACCTCGAAGCATCTGACAAAGTTGAACTATTATCACAAGTAGTCTCATTATCACAACCCACGTAGTCTGTCTTCAGCCATTCATTCTTCTCATGCATTGTTTCATCCCTACCTATTCTCATTCCTCACCACATTCTGACCCCTTCTCATCACACACATTCCCCATCCTTCATCCATGCCTCTTTGTATCCCATTCATCCCTCATTCCTGACCCCTCTTGTCCCGTTTATCCTCTCTCAGCTTCCTTATATCTTATTCCTAATCCTTCTCATCTCTTATCACTGCCTCTTTTCATTTCCCTCATCCGTCAATCCTAATCCTTCGCATCCCTTCACTCCTTCACCCCTAACGCTTCTCATCCCACTCATCCTCCACCCCCTCATCCCTCTTCTATTCCCCTCATTTCACATTCCTAACCTTTCACATCCCTCATCCCTAACTCCTATCCTACTAATATTTTCATCTCTTATCATATCTCTCTCATCCCTCTCATCTCTCTTCCCCAAACCTTCTATTCTTGCATATCTATCTTATTTCACTCACTCTTATCCTTTATCTATTTCTATTTTCATCTCACCCATATCTCATCTCTATACCTTTTCTCATCCCACTCATTTTTCATCCCATCCCTTCTTGTCCCCGTCCCTTAATCTGGCAACAGTGATAAAATTAATCTTATTTATCATGATGATGCAGATTTTTACAATGAAATGTAACAAAATTGAATACATAGGCAACTGTGAGAGACTTGTCAGTCCCATGAAGACGTTTTTAAAGGATGTAAGGATGTTTGCACGAGTGAATATCTGCGCTTACCTCCTGTTGAAAAGGTTTGGATTGCAACCGGACATTCATCCCCAGCGAAGGGATAGTTGAACAGATTGACTTCACAGTTCACCTCTGCATTTATGATCACACGGTGCACCACTCTACCGTTGCTGAATACCACCAGATCATCAGAAGCGTGCTTCATACTTGTCGTTATTCTGCGCACATATGCCCAGAGATAACAGGCATCTCAGGTAAGCTTCTACTGGTCCCCGGACTGAGTTAGTCACAGTGGGAAGCTGTGTACTTTCATTAACTTACCCATTTGTTACGTGGAGCTGTGGGGTCCAGATTTTTTTTACTGGCAAAACCACTCGATCAAACTTGTAAACGGACATGTCCCACGCCAAAGCTGGATCGAGCCATTCCTGGGTGACAAAGCAGAAGTCACTGGCATGGAAACACAATCCTTGTTTCTTCACGTTTGTTGGATGAGAGTTTCTTTAAACTTACGACTGCAGCAACAAGACGACTATTGAGACGGAGATTCTTTGTGTCCTGTTTGAATGAAAACAGGTTAATCAAAGCATTTGCGTGACGTTTTTTAATGTGGTCTGCTTATCTGAACTCAAAGGAAGAAACTTATTAGCTGTCAGGTTTTGTTTGTTACAGGAAACATTCAGGAAATAACTTACAACTGCCAGAGTTTGGTACTCGATGAAGGGCACCTCAATTGGCAGGGTGCAGTTTTCATACTGAGGCTGAGAATAATATTCTTTGTTGATTAACATTTGAGCCAGACATCTGCGCTCCGTGCAGTTGGGTTCAGCACGCACGCACCCTGAAATCAGACATAAAAGCCTTCCTCAGATTTCTGCTCCATGAAGTTTTTTTGATATTTGTAACGGTTTCCCAAAATGTACTTACCAACAAAAAGTATCACCAGTAAGAAGGCCGGTCTCTTCATACTTTTAGTTTTAAAGTGAAACCTTTCTGCCAGCGTGTCTGCAGTTTTCTAGGTGGTGGGAGTTTCACGTCTGACTAACGACTGTAGTTTTACTCCTCAGCTTTCTTCAGGTTCCAGCCGGACGCGACCCTTAAATAGCTGCGTGAACAACAGTCCTCCGAGGCACAGACACACACACAAAATAACTCAGCCACAATGGGGTTATAGAAAATGATCCTGCAATTAATTACTGGTGTGTTTCTGTGTAAACAGTGGGAGCACAAGTGCAATTAAAGCCATTGTGTGCTTCCGTGTCAGCAGATACAGGTAGCTCTGGCTGTTGTTTGTCGTCGTCACAGGCTGTGCTGCTCAGTAACACAATGAGACTGAATGAGTCTGTCATTGAAAATGCACTGAAAAGATTCCCCGGTGATGTGAGCAGGACAAAGACACGATACGGCGGGTTAAACAAAACAGAGACAGAAAAAAAACTCTGTTTTGTCAGCTGGATAACGAATTATAGTTTTGTTGTAGATTGTCTTGAGTTTATTATGTAATATAATGTTCTGAAGGAGGCTGGCCAAATATTTACTTTTTATAGATATATGAAAAGGTGTTTTTTTTTTAATGAAACACAAATGTAATTTATTACTTAAACATAAAAAAAGGAAATGTTCACAAGGAAAAGAATAGGACTTGATATTAAAAAAATAAATCAAGTTCCTAATGTAGCTTCTTTGTAATTAGTTTTTGCCTTATTAACATGTTATTAACTTTATTTTTTCCTCTTCTCTCTTGGTTTTCCACAGCAGCAGTGTTCGAAAGCTGAGTATGTGTTTTTTTTATTTCTTCTCACTTGGCTCCTTTTGGCTCTTATGATGTTCTTTCATTCCTCTCAAACTTCCCACCCGATCTCACAGTCACAGTAAGCTGTATTTGTCCTTTTGTCCAAAACCAGTCTTTGTAAATATAAGATTCCTCAAGAAAAAGGTGCTCTTTAAACAAAATTAAAGGTCTAGCATCACTTGGGAGAATGCATATCACCCGCCGCCTTTCTCACCAGAGTTTGAGACAAAGATCATTTTATGGAGAAAAGGGATGCAGTTATAGCTATTTTGGTCAAACCTTGTAAATGATGTAATATCTGCAGCCTGAAGTTTTTCCTATCAACCTTTTTCCTTTTCCCTCCCCCACGCAGTCATGCCTCAACACAGACGCCATGCTGTTATCATTCGTCCTTTTCTTTCATCTTTGCGCTGTATTGATGTGGGACAATTAAATAATTAACTACCTGTAACTTTAATACCTGTTTTATGGCAGTGTAAAACTTTTTTAGGTGTGTGTGTGTGTGTGTGTGTGTGTGTGTGTGTGTGTGTGTGTGTGTGTGTGTATGTGTTACATAGCTGCTGCTTATAAATGACACACTGTTCTTTCCCAGTTATCTCTCAGAGGAATGTCTCATATCTCCGTCTTCACACATCGTCTTACAAAACCAATACTGCATCTGGCAGCCCCCCCCCCCCC
>NC_051441.1:9089062-9152034 GCF_001649575.2 Kryptolebias marmoratus | reverse complement strand
CCCCCCCCCCCCCCATTTAAAAAGCATAGTTTCAGACAAACCACAACAAGGTTGCTTTGGTGCTGTTGACCTCTCTGCAACAACTTTCGACGCTCTTATAGCTGCAATAAATGTGGTTTAAAAGTTAGCACGTCGTCTCTGCGGCTCAGGTGTGATCTTGTGATCTTGTCTTATCAGAGCTAAATTGAGACAAAGCAAAATCCTTTAGCCAATATAAACGTTTACACTTGATTGAACAAAGGTTAACTTTCTGTCTAATGAATCATGAATCTATTGGCGTTAGAAGAGAAATAGCTGAAATAGATGTGCCTAAAAATAGCCTGCTGAATAATCGGTGTATTTTCTGTTATCTCGTGGATTGTAAAACATCTTATTTCATCACCTGGGGACAAGCAGAGGGCATTTGGTTGTTTTTGTCTTGAGGAACCTCTAAAATCTTCCATAAGTCATAAATCCTTCCAAGTTGTCCAATAAGGTTTCAGAAGGAAATGAATGCTGTTCTATCAGGACAAAAAGTGGGACTTTGCCTCGGGACCAGTCCAGCCCCCAACAATGTCATGTTCTTCAGCCATTAGAAGGTTACTTTAAGCTGGGCTGCACATAGTCCAATGCCCAGAAGGACTTATGGACATTTGTGACACCTGACTCAGTCGAATTTCTGCTCTGAAGTAAGTAGAGCATTTAAATATTTGTTGTGGGACGTTAAAGGAAACTTCATTAACTAACTTAATAACAAAATAATGAATGAATATTAAAAAGTAAAAAAAAAGAAAATTCTTGATATTGTTATAAAATGCTTGTTGCTTTCTGTCCTGATTCTACTTGATACTTAGTAGACTTGTAACGACTTTAAAAATGCACAAACACACTAAACAACACAAGTCGACAAGTACAGAAAACAAAAACAATTGGCCTCCTGTTCTGAACATAATGGGTAATTTTAAAATACCTGTAGTACTAATTAGAGTAGAAAAGTTTATATGAGACTGAGGTGGAGACTCAAACTCACTTTGCTTTCATTATCATAAATCATTGCTTGTTGTTGTTGTTATTGTTGTCCCCTTCAAAGCTCAGCAGAAAGACAAGGTAAGATAAGTATATAAAATGAAAAATCTGTATAATTAAAGATACAACAAAGGGAACAAAACAAGCAAATCTAAAAGAAAAGGAAAATGAGGGCCAGAAAGCAAATACACAACAAAAGATTTTCAAAATGAAAGCTTAAACCATCCTACTTTATCAAATAAGAGTGTTGTTGGTAATTCCACCTGTTCGTTTCAGCTCTGTGTCATTCAGGCTCCAGGCTGGACAGTTTGACCCAGTCGACCTTTTTCTTTGACCCCATTATCCTTGTCCACCGACATACAGCAAACACGCTATCACCGAAACTCGAAAGCTTATGCATCAAGAAATATCCAGGTTTTAGTGCAAGTTAACCTGATAACTTGTTCTTTTTGGGTGAATTTTATTTCTGTGTGAGATCCTGACTTGCAGTTATACTTTAGTACAATATTCAACGTAAAACGACTTCATTTTTATTTTTTTTGCTTTGTCTTACCTTGTTTTGGGAAGTCATAAAAAGAGCTGCTTTGAAGAATTATGTTTCTAAAAGTATGATATATTTTCACAATACAGTATATATTTTAGAGACTCTTTTGGTCTCAGAACACTTTTACTGACTTTCCTGCAATACTTGTCCACTGACAGTAATCTACTTGGACCACTAAAACATCATGTCTGGACTGAAGGGAACACTTGGCACTGTTGCGTGAAATTTTATTATGTTTATTATTTTATTATGTTTTATTATGTTGTGATATAACCAGACTTTTTTTCTCTTTCCAATTGTTCGGTTATACAATGAAACCACAGTAGGTGTAAAATTAGAACTCTTGATAAACCATTCAAGATAAACTGAGATAAATATTAGCCACACATTCTCACCCAGCTCAATTAAGTTATAAAGGCTGACAGGAAGGGACATGCCTTATTATTATTGATCAGTAAAAGACTGAGTCCTACACTTTAACATAAACTTGAGGTTAGGCAACTGTCATAATCCTGAAGTACAGCGTGATAATGTAATATTAATGTCCTTCTGATGTTTGTGTTCCTGGAAAAACACGAGGTGGTTAAAGTTTGACACTTCAGGTAAGATTTGGAGGCGAAAGCTGTTAAAAGTGGTTGCAGGCTAATAATTTACTATCATGAGGATTAGTAACGGCTTAATTACTGAGACTCTGTGGTGCATAACAAGAATTAGGTAGATGTCTGTGACCTTTTATCATTTCCTCTAAGATAAGTAATCGTCTGTGCAGTGCAAAGAAATACTCTCTGTTCCCTTTTTTGTTGTTTAACTGGGTCACATCTGGAAGACGGCCGACTTTACCAATATTTAAAACCAAAGAGATAAGCCAAAGTGATTGAAAAAGAGGTTTTGTATTATTGGAAATCTTTTTTTTTTGACCCAAGGCCATAGTTAATCTTGTTTGTGAGTCAAGGTCAAATATGTAAAATACACTCACAAAAACTTTTAAAGGCTTTAAAGTCTTCGGTCAATGTTGTGCAAAAACGAGTAGCAGGAACGTTTAAAGGACTTTGATGTAAAACTGTAAAAGACTTAACCATGGCATGGAAAAAAGAAAAAGCAAAGCAAACAAAAAAAGTTATTAGCAAATTAATATTTTACAAAATCTGACACTCAAAAAAAAGAAACGTGATTGTACACCTGTTACGTATAACAATATGTTATCCATAATATACTTTAATGACATTCACATAAACCTGACCTCCTGATGTTTATTTTTATCCATCGTTTTCTTTTTCCACAGGAGCCTGAGAGGTCATCCTCATCAAAATGAGCACCGAAAGAAGAGAGGAGGTCATTGACACCTACTACACCACAGTTCACACGCTGCGCAGGCAAACTGGAAAAGAATGGCGGGGGCTTCGCTACATGCAGAAAGACGGCAGGATCCTGGTGGCGTTTCAGAAGGGCCCTGGAGACTGGAGCATGTACTTCGTGGACATCTTCACTACTCTTGTAGAGGTCCGCTGGAGGATGATGCTCCTTATCTTTTCCCTTTCTTACATCTTCTCTTGGCTCTTTTTTGGTCTCTGTTATTGGCTCATTGCCCACGTACACGGAGATCTTACAAATCCAGAAGAGACGCTCTGTGTGGCAAACGTACGGGGCTTCACCGGAGCTTTTTTGTTTTCAATGGAGACCCAAGCAACGATTGGCTATGGCTTCAGGGGAATGACGGAGAACTGCATGGTGGCTATTGTTGTAGTAACGATTCAGGATGTTATTAGCTGTCTCCTCGACACCTTTGTCATTGGCATTGTCGTGGCTAAGATGGCCTCCGCTCGTAAGAGGGCTCAGACAGTGGGCTTCAGCAGGTGCGCTGTGGTCAACCTGCGAAATGGGGTCCTGTGTCTGTCGTGGCGCCTTGGGGATTTCAGGGGTAATCACATTCTTGAGGGGGTTGCCCGGGCCCAGTTGGTCCGCTACACGAAGCAGCCGCTTGGCTCTATTGTGATGTCATACCAGGACTTGGACATCCAGAACCGGGACATTGTCCTTGCCACACCATCCACTATTATTCACAAGCTGGAGCCGGGGAGTCCCTTATACAGTTTGGGCCCCGATGACTTGCCGGAGGAGAACTTTGAGCTGGTGGTCTCGTTCACCTACACTGGGGACTCCACAGGAATTCTCCACCAGACCCGGACATCCTACACACCGGCCGACATCCGCTGGGGCCAGCGCTTCCAGAACATGCTGAGAGTGGGCAAGAAGCGCTACAAGGTGAACTACGCTCTGTTTAATGAGACCAACTGGGCGTCAGTGCCCATGCTCAGTGCAGAGGCCCACGACAGAATGAAACACCCTGCAGAGGGGAGTTCACAGTTACCACCAGTCATGAGAAATGGACACGGCTGTCAGGTCAACGTCAATATCTATGAGGAGATGATGCTGCAGACCTGCTTGTAGAAAATCATTCCATACATTAAAATGCATAGGAACTGTTCACTTGAGGCTGCTTTTTAGGAATGACATGTTAGGGCTTTAAAATATTTTACATGCAAATTTATTTGTAATGTTTTTACTTTGATGTGCGTGTTTGTTTTCTGTATGTGATCAACTATATATGTGACCACAAAATGAGTTCAATAAAGTTATATAAAATAGTTTGTGGCTCTTTTAAGATCTTTTTTTTTTTACATTATTCACGCTAACTTTGACATTTCGGCATTGCACTAAAGTTCATTTTATTCTCTTTGAAGCTGGATTGCGCCACCCTGTGTTCAACTTGCAGACACGGTGAATGAAAAAGTCTGTGCATTTTTCAACCTCAATTTATTTGCAAACTTAGGAAAAAAAAAGAAAAAGAAAATACAAGTTCATTGTCCAAAGTCTCTTTTTTTAAAGCATAGCCTGTACAGCACAGCATAGCCTGTTTGTCACTCAAATAAAAAAAAAAAATTTGAGTGACATAAAAAAAGAACTTATTTGTGGCATCAGATGCTGAAACAGGCGCTCCTGCTTCTCATTGGCTCATCCGCCTCAGGGGGGCGTGGTTAAGCATTTTTTTTTTTTTTTTTTTAAGTGTCGTCTTTGCTGCCACAACTATCTCCTTCAGTATCGCTGCAGAGGGTTATGGCAGAGTTCAAAGCTCCAGCAGAGAAGACCAAACGAGCTGAGAGGATAAAAGTAAAGAAAGACGCAGGCTGGAGTTGAACTCAGCAGGACAAGATCAGATGTGAACTCCAGAATCCAACAGGTAGGTGGAATATCATATTTTGGAAGTTTAACAGTGTGCATGAACAGATGTGCAGTGACATTTTAAAAAGCTAACAACAAATTGATTTCATATATACAAAGTGTAGTTAACTATATTTTATTTACACAAAACATTTATTTGTGTTATTGTTTTATTTATAGCCTTATTCTAGTTGCATCTAATTTATAGATTGCACAGTGTAGACGTAATGTTCTGTGCTACTTTTCCTTAACCTGAATAAATTATAAAGTCATAATATATGAGCAACATGGAGATTAAAAAACAACTTTCTAATCTTTCAAACTAAAGAATAAAACATCTATAAAAATCAGATTCAAAAAGTCAATTAAACGGCTCTTAAGTTTATATATTTGCAAAATAAAAGTGTTTTAAGGTGTTTGTTCAAATGTTCCTTCTGCTGAATGACTTACATAGTTATTGATTTATGAAATAATAAAAAAATAGAGCAGCTTTATATAACCACTTTCCTTCTGCCTCAGCTGTTGGCTCTTACTGTGAGCACATATGCAAAACAAACAATCACAGACTGCACAAACCTCCAACTTGTAATAAGTGGAGTGATGTAGTGTGAGCAAGAAGCACACGATGCAAGCACAGGAGCTGATGGCAGATGTGGTTTAAATCTTAAAGTTAGACGCCGGATTTGTGCCGATATATCTCTGCTTATTTGAGGACCACAGAACAACAGATGACTCAGTAAACAAAAACTGACTGAATGGTGAGCATTCTCATGAGATAAACTTATTTTAGTTTGTGGCAATTTTTTTTAGGTCTTTGCCACTAAAAATATGTCAGCACTTGGCTAATGTTTATATATTTTTTAAATAAAAGTATGCACTGAGAATGAGAACAAATGAAGCTTTATTTTCCCAGTATGAAGGGCAGGTTACTTTTTCCACTCCGTCCAGCTGTGGCATCTTTAGTTGAGGAAAAAACAAAAGCTGATTTTGGGAGACCTGCACATCCAGTGTGACCTCTGAATCTTTCCACAATTTAATATGCCTAAAATAATTTTAAAAAAAAGCTTAACTCGTGAAACAAAAAAGACTGAAAACCGGACTTGTCTGCTGTAGTTTAAAATATAAGTAATCCCTATATATACGAAAAAAAGGCCTTTATCTTTGGGGTTCAAGTGGAAATGATTCAAAAATGAATCTAAACTCACGTGGTTTAAGTTAAAAAGTTGGTGTGGGGTTATTTTGGAGCTACGGGACCATATCAGGCTGTCTGTGGCCTCCTGTAGCCTGTGGTGTTGTATTTTAATGGACCTCTCACGCTACAAGTCAATACCTTTTCTGATCCGGCTGTCCTTGTTGTTCTGCTACACATAAAGCAAGGTTACTGATTCATTAACTGGCTCTTTTCAGTTTTCTAATTGAAATGGCTAATTAGATGAAACAGAACAACGACTAAATGTGCTTTACATTTCTCAGACGTGCAACTTAATCTACATTATATGTTTGTGCAGAGTTCAGAGACACATCTGCACAGAGCTGCTGCTTGGACTGTATTTTTTGCAGCAACTCGATGGATTGAGACGATTTTTATTTCTTTACAAGCTGAGTGGTCAAATCATATTTTAATTTATATCTCATAAATAAGACTTAATGCATTTAATGGCCTCTTTAATAATGTGCATACATAGTTTAAATGGAAGAAATGTGTCAAGAAGTTTTAATGCACAAATATTATTTATACAGTATGTAACACACACACATGCTGTTCTACAGTTACCTAAAAGCTGTTCTTTCTCTTTGTTTTTTTTTTTATTTCCATAGCTCAGTTCACTGATGAGGTTTAAAGCCAGCGTCAGAGAGGAGTGAGCTGCCCTCACAGTCGGTGCACAGCACTGCCACAGAAGCGCAGGCCCAGTGTCCTTCCTACAGGCTCAAGTCCTGCTGTCCACATTTTCTCCTTGAGTTTGTCCACTGGAGCATTCAAAACTGTTTCTCCAACGCTTCTACCAAAAACTTAGACTGTTTTCCAAAGCAGAAGTGGCCCAGCCCCCTCAGGTGGAAGCGATGGGGAGCCTGCGAAGCCACCGTTACAGCATTGTGTCCTCGGAGGAAGATGGCATGAAGCTGGCGTCCGTTGCTGTTCCGAATGGCTACGGGAATGGCAACGTCAACAAGGGACACATAGAGCAGCAGCGTCAGAGCCGCTTTGTCAGCAAGGATGGCCACTGCAATGTGCAGTTTATCAACATGAGTGAAAAAGGCCAGCGTTACCTGGCAGATATCTTCACCACCTGCGTGGACATCCGCTGGCGCTGGATGCTGTTGGTATTCTGCCTCTCCTTCCTATTGTCCTGGTTGTTTTTTGGCTTCGTCTTCTGGGTTGTGGCCCTCTGTTATGGGGACTTGGAGAACGAGACTCAAATCTGTGTTTCCAATGTGGACAGCTTCACGGCTGCTTTTTTATTTTCAGTCGAGACCCAAACCACAATTGGCTACGGGTATCGCTATGTGACCGAGGAATGCCCTGTTGCAGTTTTCATGGTGGTATTTCAAAGCATTGTGGGATGCATTATTGATGCTTTTATTATTGGTGCCGTCATGGCCAAGATGGCAAAGCCTAAGAAGAGGAACGAGACCCTGGTGTTCAGCCATTATGCCACAGTAGCTATGAGAGATGGTAAACTTTGCCTGATGTGGCGGGTGGGGAACCTGAGGAAGAGTCACCTGGTTGAGGCCCACGTGAGGGCCCAGCTGCTCAAGTCCCGCACCACAGCAGAGGGAGAGTTCATCCCTCTGGATCAAGTAGACATCGATGTGGGCTTTGATAGCGGCATCGACAGAATCTTCCTGGTGTCTCCTATCACCATCGTGCATGAGATTGACGAGGACAGTCCTTTCTACGAGATGAGCAAACAGGACTTGGAAACATCAGAGTTTGAGATTGTGGTGATCCTCGAGGGCATGGTCGAGGCCACGGCCATGACGACTCAGTGTCGGAGCTCCTATGTGGCCAGCGAGATCCTCTGGGGTTACCGCTTCGAGCCAGTGCTCTTTGAAGAAAAGAACTATTACAAAGTGGACTACTCTCGCTTTGACAACACCTACGAAGTGCCCAGCACGCCGTCCTGTAGCGCCAGAGACCTGGCCGAGAGGAAGTCCGACGCTTCCAGCGTGGGGAACTCCTTTTGCTACGAGAACGAGGTGGCGCTCGAAAAAGCTGAGATGGAGGAGGAGTTTGAGGAGGTGGAAAACAGGTTGATGAGGGACGTTGAGGTTGTTCCGCTCGACGACACAAGCACAGATCTGGTGTCAAACTCTGAATGCAACCTGGATTCTTTGCCTTTAGAATCAAGACCCTTGACGGCAGAATCAGAAATATGACTGCAGGTGTAAAGAACCACAGGGTGGGCTGAAATTTACTTTAAATTTAGCTCAATCATTATTTTTTAATATTGCAGGGGAGGCTGAAGAAGATTTAAGTGGGACTTTCTTCATGCGGCAGTCTATGCACAAAACACCAATCAAATAACAGTTATGATGAATTTGGTGATAAATTAGCTGCTTGCATGGAGCCACAGGAATGCAGTGAGTTGCACGCCATCACACAGAGCAGTCAGTTTCTTTGAATGTTTTCAGATTTTGATGGAAAATGTTTTAGTGTGATTACAGGTTTGGTTCAGAAAAGGAATCTTTTTTTTTGCACTTTTGCATTAATTGTCCTGAACCCAATGAACTGTTTTGTCACATGGAAATGTCACACATGTTTGCAAAATAATTCTTTTGAACCCAAGGTTTTAAAAAAGACTATAAAGCAAATAGAAATTAATATATTTTTTATTATTTTATTATAAAGGATCTTATTTAAAAACCCGTTAACCTAAAATACCAACCTAAAAGGAGGGTATTTTTTGCAAATGAGCTGGTCTCTTAGCAAACTTTCTAAAGTCTTCTTAACTGTGTCGGCCTCCTGCTGTGATTATATGGTTTTTTTTTGCACAGACTATGAATATGCTACTCTCCTCAACCTATCATTTATGTGCAGAATCTTTTGCAACGTGTGCCTTAACAGAAGTTTCAGTCCCTGCGGAGGAACTCAGGTGGTTTGGATTTGATTGAGCACACACTGCATTAGATCTCACAGAAAGTAGAAACATTTATTAGGATCTTTAATGCAGATTGCTGGCACCTCTTACAGGTTTTTGTGTTTTAATGTGCAATACACGGTTCCGTGGTGGGAAGAGATAGGACGCTCGATCCCGAGCTAAGGTCATGAATGTTGACGATAAGTGCTGCTAAGTTACATATTGTATAAACAGAAATCTCAGAGCCAAACTGTATTATTATTTTTTAAAATTTTGCAGATGCATCATTTAGTGTTATTTCTAGCTGTAGACAAGCATGATTAAGGTGTGTTTTCTAAAGCTTCGGTGCACTTTCTTCCTCATCTGAAGTTTCTTTTCCCCAAGAGGAGCAGAAACCCTTTTATTAAGTTCTGTGTACTTCTGTGAAACCACACTGATTCATCTGTTATGATAGAAAACCTGATTTCTCTTCCTCATCTAACAGTGGTTGACCGATTAAACACTACATTATTCGACTTCATTTTACATTCTTTACTTAAACACCAGTGTTTGTAATATGTGCAAAATTTGGACTTGTTAATCCGGGTGTTGTTGGTTCAGCACTCTGATTCTGGATTGTTTTTTGTATTATTAAAGATCAAGAGTGATAGTTATTGCTGCAGTCACAATCAAAGATCCTACAGTGATGGACAACACTTTACTTTACTTTACTTTACTTACAAAGGGTTTAGCTTACTCTAGGCTTTCTTGGGATTCGTCAGCGGACATCAGAACACTGTCTGTTTTAGGTTATTATTTTTTTACTTTGTTCCCACCTTTCTGCAGAAACCAGATTGTACAGCTGCTTTTTTTTACAAAAAACAAATCTTTTGTAAATTATATTCCAAACACTGTACAACAATAATGCAGTTACTGAAAACTATTTATGTATGTTTTTTTTTTTCAATAAAACAATGAAAATCACCCTGACATTAATGCATCATTAAAACAACTTTATGACAGTGCTGTGTGTGCATCTGTGGAAATAATTGTGCCGTCTTCTCATTTCGGCTCATGTTGTTGATGTCTGGAATGTAGTGAAAGCTTTTGTGACACATGTTGCTGCTACTTTATTATTGAATTTTGGCCTAAATTCCTGGCTCACGGCATTGTCTATAATTCACTAAACTGTCTCGCTTCGGTTCTGTGAAAATCTCAATAGGTCCTGTATAACATCAGTCTGCTCTGCTGGAAGTCATTTTCAATGACACCAATGGAAAGAACGTCTCGTTCGCTTTTCTTAGACTCCTTCAATAAACTATGGAAAATCACCAAATTCTGCACTCTCGATTGTCCTAAAGAAAGGCGTTGATGGGTTCAACTAGATGGAGCAGAATGCAGTACGATTAATTGTGTGAATGCTGTTTCAGTATTCTGCACGCTTTGTGCTATTTTAACATTTGTTTAGCAAAACGTTGGGCTGGATAGTATGTTATGAGTTTTAGTGTTTGTAACTTTTATACTTTTAAATTATTTAACTTCATTTAAGAACATTTTCCTCATAGAAATACATTGAGATTTCTTCAGTATGCCAAAAAAACAACCACTTCAGCATAGCTGCTCAGTTTTGGTTTTCTTATTCTAACAATTCAGTTCAAAATTGTTGACACTGCGTTTTTGCAAAAAAAAAAAGGCATTTCTCTAATTTCAATCTTGAATTCAAAAGCAATATTACCATCAGCTGATTTTTAATCTCACACTTAAATCGTTTCCAGAGATTGTCATCAGAAATAATAGATTTTAGATAGTGATGTGTCTGCAGCACCACATGGACACATCGCACAACAAAGTGATTCAGTGACGAAATGCAGCTCGCATCATGTGAATGACTACAAGCTTTCCCCATTCAGCATTAATATGCACAAAATGTTAGTCATCAATGCAAGTGATCAATGACAATATGTCGGAAGTATGACACATCTGTCTGCAAATTTAGCTTTTTTCCATTCGCTGTTGCGTTCTTCCTACACAGACTGATTGATCAAACACATCCGCAGGGAGGCAGCGAGCCGATTTGATTTGTTTCTACATGGGAAGTGGATGCTGCCTCTGGCTTTTTTCCACATTAGCCAATGAAAATGCCACAAAGAACAAATTTAGGAGAAAAAAGATATGCATATAGTCTTTTTTTTATTCACCTATTCGATATATTTCAAAAACATAGGAGTAGAAAATATTTTGTTTTGTTAGTGATAAAAAGAGAGAGAAAAACAAATTTGTTCAATTTTTGTTTACAAGAAATGCCTGCAATAAAATTGTTTCCAGCTTCCTTTCAAAAGAAATGATCCTTTTCAATAATACCTCTACAATACTCCTTGGTAATGGTGTTTAAATGAGGAACACTTTGGTTTTTCAGTCCTTGCTGAGAGCACAGTTTGAAAGAAATTGACTGCCGTGTGTTGGCCAGCAAGCTCCTGTCAATGGTCCTGATGACGTCACTTTGGCGAATTCCTCTGAACTGGTTCATTAACCACGGACTCATCAGCTTGACCTTCAGATTAATTAGGTAAACATAAACAAGAGCCACTCACCAGCACAATAAAGGGACACACCACTACTTGATAAATCTTCTTTTGTTTGAAAAAATAAAATAAAATAAAACTAACATAAAGCTAAGAGGTTCCGAAAGTTCCGACACTTCATGCCTCAGGCTGTGAAATGACCAAATAAATGTGTATCTTATCTCCTCCTGCCTGTCAAAGTTTATTAAAGCAGAAACAGCACTGGTTTATCTCAATGACTGTCAGTCAAAGATGGTTTATACTCGTGATTTTAGAAGGTAATAAAATCATCGACGTATTTATTTCTGAGGAGGAAGCATGTCAGGACTAAATCATTCCTTAAGATATATGTATAAAAAAGACTATCATAAAACGTCTCATTAATGTTCGGCACATCTGCAGAGCGTCACCTTATTAATAGCTGTTCTATACTGAATGTGTCTGGCTTGCCTTAAGTGTCTTCATGTCCGAGGTGTGCTGCCGAAGTCATCAAGCAGGGTCATTGACGTTAATGTTGTACATCACATATAAAAAAAATGGAAGAAGAAATATTAAATTTTTTTTCATTGTAAATACAAATTTTAGTATGGAGATGTGTGTGTCATTACAAACAAAACAGATGACCCCTGCTTTGATTTCTGTCACCATCTGACAGAGACGTGATGTGACTTTTACACTCTTTGCTTTTAATTACTTCCAAGTAATGATGATAAATTTGGCAGACACACCAGCAGTGCAGTCCGTGTCAGTGCTTCAGTATTACATTTTCTGAAGCTAAAACAAAAAAAAAATCTTGATATATGTGGATGATGGTGGTTTTTACACTCATGTAACTCACAGAAGCAATACATTTGGCCCAAGCAAAGGTCTGCTGCAACACGTCCTCTGCTACTGTTGAAAACTGGAGATGCTTCATATGTAGAATTAAAAACAATCATGTCTTTATCTAAAGATGCAAATCAAATATAAACTTAAAAAAAAACATCACAGTGGTTCTTAAATAGAAAAAAAAACCCATTGACTTAGGCAATTATATAATTGTGACGAGATAGCTATTGCATAAGTCCAGTGGTCAGTCTGATGGCACAGTGAAGACGCGCTGCTCTCAGGCCACGTTATGATGGCAGCAGGATGACTGATGAAGGCTTGTGTCACGGGGGCAAAACACTTATACGGACTTGTCCTTTAAACTGCAGCACTAAAGCTGATCGTGTTGCAATGCTTCTTAAGTAATCCTGCTGCTGCTGCAGAAATGGTGACCAGGCCGAGCAAAGAAATGTGCCGCATTTGTGTGCCAGCAGCCTCTGGGTGGTGGAACCAAACATGGAGGCAAGCAAACAAGTATTAAAAGTACAGTGGACAGTTTACTTTTTAAACATTTGACACACAGCTGTGTATTTTAAGGGCTAATTACAAAGAAACCTCTGTAGTGATCTGGGTTCTTTCATCAAACTGAGGTATATCCAACTCTGTTACTTGTTTTAAAATTAATATTCTTATTCATTATATAACTGCTCAAGCTAACCATCCCAATGTTTGGATTACTAACTTCTTAACATATAGACAGAAGCTCACTCTCAACATGTCAATCATCACAGGCATCCCTCAGGGTGTGTGTTTACCCCATTGCACTTCTCCTTGTATATTAATGACTGCATCTCCTCACTCTACTCTGTTAAGCTTCTAAAGTTTGCAGATCACAAGTTAGTTGTTGGTCTGGTTCAGGATAGCTATAGTACAGGACAGAGGTCGAGCAGCTGGCGGCGTGCTGCAGTTATAACAACCTACCCTCCACACACAAAAAATTAATGACTTTAGTATTGATGCAAACCAATTTGAGTTCTATTATTTTCAAAATTCCTTTAAAGGTACTATAAATATAAATATAAAATATTGTTATATTGATAATCCTGAATTATATCAAATGATGCAGTTTATGCAATTTTTAAATGCAGGTATGCACAAAGAATTTCGCTGAATCCACCAAAAAACCACATGGCTGACATACATAAGGCTGGCCTTCGTCTGTGTTGGTAAATGAATGTGGTGGAATTGCACAGTTGTTGAATTGAGGAGAAAAGCTCGAAATATAAGAATGAATCTGTTATAAAATTACAGGAGACAACAGCAAATTTTAGTCTGAAATGTTTGAAGAGCAGCATTTCACAGCACGCCCAAACAAATTTGTCTCATCTGTTTGTTTGTTTTCTTCAGAAAAACAAGTGAAATGCATACCATTTGAAAGTCTATTTCACTGTAAATAGTTTTAAGAAACCTGCATACTTTACTCAATACATCTGAGTGTAAATACTTAAATTGTCAGACTTCTTAGACCCAAACAGCTCTTCCAAATACGTCTCCATTGTTTTTCTATTTTCAGTCACTTCGGCTGTTTCTGCAGGTAAACAAACACACATGGTAGTTAGCAGCCATTCACAAATTTTGTTTATAAATTTTAATTTAAGGACACATTTACCACTGATATGAGAAGAAAAGTGGGAATTTTGTTTACTTTATGCAACTGTTTTGTTTGTTTTTTGGTTGTTTGTTTGGACTGGTCTTCATGACATTACAATGAGTACTGTTAATATTTTACATTTTTTACCATAAATTACCATAAAGTGTTGTGCCAAAGAGTTTTTGTTGGGGGGTTTTCTGCCTACATAAAGTCCAGGTTCAGAATTTGAACTATTATAGTATATAACAATTGATAGAAACAAACACACCCACCCACTGACTCTCGTGTTGGCTTCATCTCTGACAGCTGGGAGTCCCATGACTCTCAGCGGAGAAGGAGGAGAATCCAGCAGGTAAAATATGTTGGATGGGATTCAGGCTTTTTCCATCCCCCTGTCCAGCTGAAAGACAATATGTGTATTTAATCATGGTTGGGATGTGTGGTCTGAGAAGCATTAAAAAAAAGAAAAGACATTCATCATGGCAGCTTCCCTGCAGTTATACTGTACAGTGTGTGTTTGTGTGCTGACAGTTTATTGATTTGCTTCACTGTTCACGTTTTTTTTTTACTCCCTTTTCATACAAATACATCATCATCATTACTCTGAGACTGTTTGCACATTGTCATTTGAGCAGAGCACACTTACAGACCTGCAATCACACTGCTATTTCTATGTTAGTAACTGCACATCTATTCATGCACCTGACCTTTAAGCTTTTGGCTTTGGATCTGGACAAATACACCAGGATCCAGGAAGTGATACCTAGGCTACTCTATGCTTATTATCTCTCAGGTATATGACAGCCTATAATAAAGGTACATCAGCAAGTTAGCCTCAGTAACTTAAACAAAGTCTGTCTGAGCACCTTTTGTGCCACTTGCATATGAAGGTGTACTTGCAACAAAGTTATAATTGATTATTTTTGCAAAGGTGAAGTGGAATATTTAAATTCCCTGGCATATTTAGTCCACATCCAAGAAATAATAAAGGCCTACAAAAATAACATCCTTTCATGGATAAATAAATAAAGTAGACCCCGTGTGTTACAATTAGATCAAGGTTGGAGAATTTAAAGAGGATACTTGAGAAGTGCTTATAAAGACAGCTGAGGAGAGATGGACACCTCTGAACTCTGTCCAGACCTTGGGTGATAAAGGTTATCACCGAACCAGCCAGCCACTATATTCAAACACTTAACAACGACAACAGCTGCTTCGGACGCTACAATGCCAGACAGTATCCTGCTTATTTATGTCTGCTGATGTCACCCAAAATGCCATATTGTGTCGCCTGCATCATAAATCAGAAGATCGCCGTCTTCGGATTGTTCTTTTTCCAGACCTAAACTTACATCCATTTAATTACACAAATTCACACCTGAGGCTTGAGACATAACAGCACTTATCAGGTGACAGGAGAGATAATCGTGTATTTGTTTTTCCAAGAGATTTACAGCCCTCACATTAATTTGAGGACCAGCGTGTTTGTTTCCAGCACAACAGCTGGCTCTGTGTTCAGAGACCCGAACTGCAAACTGGATGTTGTTCAACATTTTTTTTTTTTTTTTTTTTTTATGAATGGAGCTCGTCTTTATGTGAATGGAGCTCCACTTTCCACTGAATGTGCAGCACATCAGCACCCTGTGGGTAGAGTGGTTTCCAGAGCCAGGAATGATACCTTAGCAACCGGCGATGACTGCTTCAGTGCGGATCCTGAATTTACATCTCTCTGTGTGTTTCCAGAGTAATGTAAACCCTGACTATCAAACCTCTGTTGCTTTTATAACAATAAAAAATATAAGACAACATATTTTTTATCCTGTGGCAGTTTTTAAAAATACACAGCCTTTGTGGCTGTTTTGCTCTTTAGCATTTTTCTGTTGCTTTTTTTAAACACATTTTATATTTCCTGTCAACATCAACACATTATTGTGGTATTTTTTAATCAGAATTAGTATTACCAAATGGTTTTCATTCAGATTTAATTGGGGTAACATAACAATTTGAGATGGCTGAAGTTTATTTGTCTGAGTAGAACATTTTTCCATTTATTAAATGATATATAAGCATTCCTTTAAGTCTTTAGGTAATACATCTAAACAACTGCAATGTTTAATACAGCCCATAGTAGATAAAAGTTTTTACTTGATCAGTAAAATAAGTCATTTTCTTGGTGAATAAAAGCAAAACTTGATGTATTGTTTGTAGTTCTTTGATGATAAATTATTCTTACAATAGCACGTTTTCAATGTCTTATAATGTCGCCAAAAGGGTAAAATGTGTTCATAAAATCCAAATTCACTGAAAACTTGTCAAAAAAAGAGCTGTAAAAATTGCCACACACATTTTTGTTTTCCAGGGGATGATTTTAAATGACTTGCTTTTAGAACCAATAACTTGCAGATCTAAGAACAAATAATGCAAAAAAACAAAAATAGTTCCAGATTTTATAACTATAAATATTAACCCCAGGAATCAGGCTGTAGGAGTCGTAACCAAACACACACTCCTGTACCAACACAGAGACGCAAAATAAAGTGAATGCAATCCTCACTCCACCCCACTTTAGATTTAATTAACGCAGAACAAGATTAGAGGATCCAATCATTGGTGACATTGAGCCTGGCACCCCGCGGAACGGGACACCAGAGAGGCCTAATGACCCTGGTGGCTCCGCTCCGCTGCTCCGAGCCAATCAAATCCTCACCAGATGAAGCAGATGGTCGATATCATCTTCTTTATTTTCCAGGTGAGATTATCTCCCCAGCTTCAAATCGCACAAGTGAATCTTTGCTGCAACGGTGACCTCTCCGCCATTCGTTTGTGGGACGCTGATACTGAGTTTCATGTCTAAGTGAGACTCAAAATATATAGACAGGAAGAAGTTCCATGATGGGTTGTCCAAGTATGCTTCTGTAAAAATCATATTTTTTACTATACATGTAGAGTTTAAAAGTCCATTAATCAGACGTTAAGCAATTTCACTTTAAATTAAAGGTAACTTTTTGTTTGAATTAGTCAGTAAAACACAAAAACTATTCATCAGACCTCATTTCTCTTTTAACCAACTTTTTGTCTGCAGAAAGAAGACAGTGGTGTTTCTATAAAGTGATTTCTTTATTCTGCTCAGAACACATTTTGTCCCAACAAGAAGATTATTCCTTACGTCACAACACAATTTTCTCTCCTATCCTGCTTGTCCTGAGATTATAGAGGTGGCTTATGGTTGGTTTAAGCAGGTCTGCGATAAGGAAAACAATACCACAGACGTTCTGCGGGAAACAACATGTGACTTCTGATTAGAAACTCTTCAGGGAGAGGAAATAAAACCAGGTCAAGGTTGGCATGATGAGAAGTTCTCTTCTACGAGATAAAACATGGGTACTGTCACATGTTGATCTGGTCATCATCATGATCTGCTTAAATCCAATCAAATGATGCTGCAACAAAACAAAACCAGTGCCTAAAATAGCACACACTTTCATTCAAAACAAACCATCACACAGGGTTTGTGCACTTCAGGAACAGACACCGTGTGTTTCCGTCCGCGTGGTGTCAGGGAAAGATCTGATAAACCCCTGAGATCTTATCAATTCGATGTTCACGACCCATATTTGTAACTGAAGACATCTCTGCTCCAGTGAGCCATTGAAAACAGGGCTGGTTTTCTGTTTCCGTTAAAAGTAACTAGAGAAGACCGGCATGCCTCTAAAGGACATGCTTGCACTAAATAGAGGGTTCGATGTTACACATCAGGGTTCAGGTTTTCTTGTGACTTGCAACACGTTGGACCTGCTCATATGAAGACAGAGACACATGCAGATTCACACTAAGTCGTGAATGTGCATGTGACACACTGTCCTGCCAGCTTGGGAGATTACTTTGAAAAGGAAACACGGCTCACATGACATCTTCATTTTCTCAGAAGCCCGGATTATTTGTGTCGTT
Source organism: Kryptolebias marmoratus (assembly GCF_001649575.2). Classification (NCBI taxonomy): domain Eukaryota; kingdom Metazoa; phylum Chordata; class Actinopteri; order Cyprinodontiformes; family Rivulidae; genus Kryptolebias; species Kryptolebias marmoratus. Next base: position 9,134,241 of record NC_051441.1, on the reverse strand, counting down.
TAAACATTGGCAGGCTTGGAAATAATCTGGACAAAAGTCAAACTCTGTGCCAGCCTGTTTCAGACACAATACCTCATCAAATTTCAAGGATGGTTACAAAAAGCCTTCCTGTAGATAAATCAAATAATTGGAAAGAAAGCCATTTCACTTTTCCCCCGTGGAACTTGATCCTCAGGGCACTGTGAAGCTTTTACTGTCACTAAAACATTCATTAGTCCTCTGATACACTTTCGCAGCTGTTTTTATTGTTGTGCTGCTGATATCTATGACAAATCCATCACTGCTTCTGATCTGAAAGCAAGGCCTCATCGTCTCTTTCAACAGAATAATACAAAGGTATGGTAACAGTGGCTGTCTAAAAATACAGCGTCCTCAGAGGTTGAAATGAAGATCATGAGGTTAATGATTACTCCGGGCCCTTCACTTTCAGAAGAGGTTTAAATATAAAGGAACATCTCAGCAGTCTGGCTCTTTTTACATGGCGGTTGTTTTGCACTGACAGGCACAGACTTGCATGGAGGTACCCTTGATGAGAAGCATCTCTCTGCACTCGCGCTCACAGGGGACAGCACTGTTTCCATTAGACCAGCCGGGCACTGAATGCATCACATCTCCTTCATGAAAACAGCTTGGATTTAGGAGGCGCTTCTCTTTGCATCTCCAGTCACCCCTTTATGCTTAGTTTCTCTCTGTCTGAGATGGTGACAAATAAAACAAGCATTGATTTATTGACTGTACTCCTGAATGAACGGCAGCAGGTGTACAAAAGCAGGAGAGTAAAATGTGCTGAGGAAGGGGGCTTTGTATTGAATAAAATTACAAGCACCTGTACAATCAGTCCCTGACTTTATCATTCAAATCACGTTTTATTGTAGGGTTAACTGGGTAAAAAAATAAGCCATAGGGTGTTTTTATTCTTATTAGGAGCAATGTGCTAAGTGTCCTAAGCAAAAACAAATACAGCTCTAATTTTTAACTATGACAATTTTACAGATATTGAGCTCAAATTTGATGTGGTAATACCTGACACATATACTCCAAGTGCTACACTTCATGTGAGATCTTTGCTTCAAACTTTGATACTAACTGTTGGCGTCAACCCTGTTTATTTGTTAGCAAAATATCTAATGAACCTCAGTGTAGATTTTATTCAAACTTTCAGAAAGTAATCACTGGATGCACATCTACATCTGATTAACGTTTTGGATCACCCCATTTCACCCCCAAAAATGTCTCTAACTCAGTTTTACAGATAGCAGCTGAGTGTAATTCCCAGCACATAAACACCACACAATGTTAAACTTTGGCAACAACTGTCAAGAGTTAATGGCCAAGATCACACATAATGTTTGATCAAAATGGATATCTCCATCTCTTCTTGTCCTAATATGATTTTAGCTTAGAGCTCTGATGTGAAAGGCAGATTTTAATGTTTTGTTGCTCCTGATTTAATCCATGACAAATCCCATGAACTCACCTGGCAGCAGATCGAAGAGGTTGTGTTTTAAATGTCAATACTAACAAGCCAATATAATCACAAAGGACAGTTTTTTAACTGATGATACAGGAGATCAGTTAAGTCATGGTAACTCATCCTCAGGATGGCAAGCACCAGGAGTTAATGGCAGTTTGTCAAATGACTACAACACGGATGTTTGAACCGAAGTGATAAACCAGCTGGCAGACTACATTTGTAATAAGCTGCACTTTGAGCATGTCTGCGTTGGTTTGTATGTCTTTAGGTCTGTTTTTCTGTAAAAACTCTCATTAATTAATTTGTTCAGGAATATTCCAGCAGTTTCAGCAGCTTGCTTGGTGTTAACAGTCTCACATTTGCCCGGCTGCCCTCCACATCACCAACTGGTTAATCGATAGCTGCTTGTCACACTGGAGGTCATCGATGGGAACACATTTATGTAATCAGGCAAACAGAAGACGAGGGGTCAGGAAAAATAAAATAAATAAATAAATACACGTTATATATATATATATATATATATATATATATATATATATATACATTGCTCCCTGGGTGTGGCTGAAATATGCCGTGTTTGATGAACAGATTAAGTGAACTGCACTGAATAAATATTCATCTGTGATATTACTGAGAGCAGAATCAGAGAAGTGCTCAGTGTTCAGCTATGAGTTGAGGGTGGGTTGACTCTGCAGCTGTTCCACTTGTTGACATCGGCTCACAACACTTCTGCTCCAGAATGCGAACATATTAACTTTCACCTTCTTTGGCTGTCCTAGGTTTTAAAATAGTCCAAATGATTTGAATCATGCAGTAAACAACACACGCCCTCCTTGTGTGATGCCTCCAGCAGCATTTGCACTGGTGGTTCGCTTTTATGAGCTCATACATGACGGCTTTCCCAGGAGGATTCATCATTTGACTGAACACACACGATGAAAAGGTCTGCACGTATGAATCAGCACAGCGGCAGAATCAGATCTTCTTGGGTTCTGCTTAGGTGTGCTACAGTTCCCACCAGTGCTCCATTTATTTAGTTTGGTTTAATTAATTCAAACTAGACTGCATTTAACAAAAGACGAATCAAACCAGTTACCAGCTTCAACCCAGAGGTCTGTTTTAGGATGAAGCAGTGATATTAGGATGTTAGATTCACATAAGATAATCATAGTTTTACTTTATAGAGCTAATTGTTGTAAATAAAACTCCTAAACTTATCATGTCTGAAAACGATATATTAATAGTTTTGTCAATTCCACTGCAAATCTTGTTAATATTTCAAATTACTAATCCCAAAAAACCCTCAGTGACATATTGTAAATGTTGGATACATTAAATATAAAAGTCACAGTAATATATATATATATATATTCTCAAGAGGTAAATTTGTCCAAGTTATGACATCCAGTCAACATTCCCAAGCCTCTGTTTCTCTTTTTTCTGCAGTAGCCATCACCAAAATGGCAAGTATGTAATTTCCCCGTTCAGTACAAGTCCCTCTGAAACACTTTTTTTTTTTCTCCATTTATTTTTGTAGCGGATATATTCATGGACTTCTTTGTCCCCCAAACCTTTGAGTCCACGAAGCACAGAACTCCCCCCAAGGCTTTAAGATAAAAATAAACACAACTTTACAATCTGCCTTATATAAGAGCATAGGAGTGTAAACAAATATGTTTTTATATTTATATAAAATTAGTAGTTTGCTGTGGCAAATTATTATTATTATTAATGTTAATATATTGTAACCTGATGGATTTACTAATGGTCAGCTTTAACTTTGTGCATACCTTTATGGGATCATCTCATCTGTTTGGCCTTTTTTAATTAAATGTTTTGTAGAAGCACAACTTACATAAAACGAATCACTTTATTGTAACTTTTAACATGTATAACCAACCCAAAAGTGTGGTTAATCAAACTATGTTATAACAAATAACATATGAAGACAAGCAGTTTTGGAAGAATTTTGAAAATAAAAAAGAAGGCAACTTTGCAGTTTCTTTTAAAACTGGTCCTGATTGGTGGTGTGATGTGTGGATGACTTGTGGTGCCGATTGTTGGAAAACGACAACTTGGTGAACAAATGTGTGTGTGTGTAAAATAGTTTTGATATCACTTAGAGTAAAATAAACTTCTCTACAAGTTGTTTCAATGTGGAAAAAAAAAACAAGAAAAAGACTGAATACCGTTATAACATGACATTTTCTCTTGCAGAGTTTGTATAATGCCATGTCATCTGTCAACACACCACCTCTCTCAGACGGAGACAAGCATGTTGCGTAAGGTTGTGTCGTGTCAGCTCAGGGCGAAAGAATATTGTGCTTATAAACATACCTTTTACTGTCCTTAGTAAAACGAGCCCATCTGAGTTTTGGCCCAGGGGTGTGTCGTGCATATAGAAGACCAACCTAAACAATGTCTTCACTTCTGGTCTGTTTGGCACTGGAGGACACGGAGATGGACGCAGTTTCCTCAACAAGAAACAGACAAGCGGACATGGACTCAGGGAGGTTTGGTGAGGGTCGTCCTCTCCAGTTCTATTTTTACCCCTTTTATTCAATGCCTTTTCAGGTGGTTTTGCAAAACACTGCAACTGAATTTTCAAATTAAAAATTGGATAAATCAGGAGATAGTGTGGGATTATTAGATTATAGAAGAATGGATTAAATATACATAGATATCATGTTTGTGTCATTTTCTTCTCTTGCATCAATTATTTAAATTACATTATTTGGGTAATTACAGATTTTGTGAGTGTTGTCCAACACTTGTAAAATTAAATCAGGAACATCCTAAGCAGCCAATCAGCTTTGAGCCTTGCACTGCCATTTACAGTTCAGAGAAAGCCATTTTCTTCTGTATCACAGCCCACATTCAGCTGAGCTGCAGCAACTCAAATTGACACTGCCACCTTTTCCCGTCACATGGGAATCTTTTTAGAGGCATTACATAAGTTCCTAACCATCAAAGGCTGCTTTTCCTAAAGAGAATATCTTTGTCTTGGGTGAGAATCTGCTCTGCTGCACAACACCGAGCCCCTGCCTGCATCCTGCTGCCATTCAGCGCGCTCATCCTGGCAGAAAGTCATCGGACTGACAAACGCGCAGAGAATGGTCTGCTCAAGTTGAGCTTTTGTTGGTCCATGCTGTTAACATCCGCACACACAAAAGAAGAAGAAAGTGGGACTTAAATAGCCATCAGAGTGAGATTCATGCATTCACCTCACATCCTGAAGAATCACCAAGACATAAGCCTTGGCCTGTGTGCTCTTACATAAGGATGTTAACACAAACAGCAAGTAACGATGATAAGGATCCACGTGGACTGACAGCATTTGGATTATTCAGGACCTGTGACCTCAGAAAGCTGCACATAAGTGAGCTCCTTCTAGGGGACGACTTTCTGACTTTACTGGGGAGAGGTTTTCTACATAACTACTTACAAGTTCACTTAACAATAACTTTGCTGGTTCTACTGATTTTACATGTCAAACATGAGCATACAGTACTTATGACAGTAAAATGCAATTTCTCATTCAGTGATATACTTAAATCTAGATGCTAGATTCCATTTAGCATCACGAGACAGTTTTGGTCAATTGAGTTTAAATGCCTGATGAAGGATGATTTATTACAATTTCTACTTGATGACTTAAAACTCTGAACAATATACCATATATGAAGTGATGGTCAAGACCACTGGTGGCGGAGGAAGTTTAAACATAAGAGAATGTGGAATAAAAGAAAATCACTCTAAAGTTGATTATTTTATGAAATAATTTGTAGTATTCCATTATTACAATCACATTTTTTAAGTTTTATTTAAAAGACATTCATGGTCTTGGTCCATGAACTGCACATTATAAAGAATTTATTTTTTTTGTTTTAGTTTTACACAAAAACTTTCTACAGGTGATCTAAAGACAGGTATTTCATTTTCCTTGCTTTCATCTACTATTTTAACTACATCACACGTTTTTTTTTTTACATTACCACTTTCGGGGGAGTCAAAAACAAGGTCTTGCTGAAGGGCTTGTGACCAAAAGGTCAAACTGGAATCCTTCAACCTGTGTTTCCTGAATAAGTCAGTTCTCTTTTTAATAAGTGTAATTGCAGAAAAAATGGGTTAATTTAAATTAACGATCACATGAGATTAATAACCTGGTCTGGTTAGGGAACACCTTCTGATTTATGCTGCAAGATGAAACAAAAAGAGTGAAGGATCAAATATGAGGCGAGTGTCAGTACAACACAACCTCCCCAAAACTGTTGCATAATCGCTGCACTGAAACCCATTTTCAAGTTTACTGCAACGGAGGCGGAAAATAACAAAAGCTATGGACAGACTGAACAATAAAGCCTTTATTTTTGTGTGTTTCCACGTTCAAGTTTGTCAGTGCCACCCAGTGAAAAGGTGTCTGACAGAGTGAAGGAGTAAGAGGTAGAGCAAGTGTTCCATTCTTATTGTAATCAGTGTAAAAAAAAATCTGTTTTACACACTAAGGGAATGCCCATTCAAGGAGGGCCTACTGGGAAAGAACAAAGAGAAAACAGCAGCTTCTACGTGGCGTTGCTAGCTTTTGCTTAGAATTCACGACCATACGAACTCCTAACCTGCTGAAAATTGGTAAAAAGTAAAACTTGCATCACCGTGTAAACCAGAGAGATGATAAGTGCTTGCAATGAAAATGCTGTCATCGCACCATCATCATCATCATCATCAATCTGAGCACTCGGAGTGAGGAAAGCTGCAGCATCTCCAGGGGTCTCTGCATAGTAAAGTCTGACCTGGACTGAAAAAAATCATATTTATCCAGCACTTAATAGAATTAAACTAAAACAGGGGTTTTGTTTTTGCATATTGAATTGTAGGCCACAGAAACCTGAGTGTTGAAGCTCGACAGCTGGCCGTGCAGGCAGGTACTGTTTGTAAATGTGACACACTGCATTAAAACTAATCTACCTTTCAGCTACACTGTGACAGGCCGGGACAGTGCCGTGTTACATTAAAAAATAGGAAATATTTACATCTTTCAGCATATAAATTACTTCCCTAACATATTGTCTTGTAAGGCATAATAGGCTCTCCTAAACAATCAGGCAAAAAAACAAAAAAACAAAACATTAAATACCTCTTACAAAAAGACTACACTGGGCAAAGAGTTGAGAGGGGATAGAACATTTAAATGTCGATGAAATGAAAGCAAAATTCAAACCAGAACAAGTCCAAATTTGGAGAAACACAATTAATTCATGAGAACGATGCACAAAATGGCACATAGAAAAAGATAAAGCTGTAAGCTCGATTAGGCAACCCCTGAATATTTCCACGTAGTAACAATCACAACACTGGAACTGACTCTGACACCCCGTTAGGATGCGGAATATCGAGTGGTCACTGCATGGAGGGCAACACCTCTGATCACCGATGATACAGGACGCCTTACATTCTTGCACTGCGCCATTCAGCACTCTAGGAATGACTCCTCCTGCCCACAAAGTGACCTTTAACTCTCTCTCTCTCTCTGTTTTTTTTTTTTTTTTTTCAGTTTTGCCTCAGTCCCTGAGTTGCCAACAGGCTGGCCTGTGACAACAACAGCCCCCGGCCCTGACCAATCACATCAAGGCAGAAGCAGGTCAAACGTCATGGTCTGACGAATAAAAAAAAAAAAAAGGCTCTAGTCCCGTAAAGTTCACACTTGTCAAAGAAGTACAGTATCAAAACTCTGTATCATGAGAAAGCATACAAACAGATATGCAAATATAGTATTCAAAAGACAATAACGTACACAGTAACTGTTGGTTTTGCATATGAAATTCAATCAACAGCATGTGTCACAGACAAATAACAGCTGGCTCTGTTTGTTTATATGAAGATGATCGGGGCAACAAGAAAATTTGGTTCAGTTCATACATTTCATGTGGGATAAATGCTCGCACAGGAAGTTTAGAAGAGCAGGAAAAAAAAAAATCCTCTCCTGTTGACTGTACAAGTTCATATTACCACCGCTCTCCAAGTCGAGAGCCGCTGTCAGTCTTTGGGTCATCACCCTGTTGAGTGGGTGCGTGAGAGTTTGTCATTCCAGTGAGTTTAAAAAAAAAAAAAAAGACGGTAGGGCCATTGGTTGGTCTGCTGAAAGGTCCCGCCCACACTGTCGAGGTGGAGTACGGAGGGCGCTCCATCAATCATCCAGGATGTCCTTGACGAAACTGGCCACATCTGTCTGTTCGGCGTCGTGCAGGGTGAAAAATGGATGTTTCTGCATGGGAAGAAGACGGAAAAACTGAGAAATCTGCTCCAAAGCGACAAACAATCATTAAAATCCCAGCTGCGTCGATAAATACATGTGAAACGCAAACGTCTCAGTCTCGGTGGGTTAATGAGGCGAGTCTGGCCTCTTGTGGTGGAAAACAGAAACCACAGACTCACTGAAGGCTGCAGCGCTGACGCTGCAGTCAGACCACATTACATTTGTGGTTTTCTGAGAAACAATAAAACGTAAAAATAACTAACCATTAATTCTGTATAAGCTGGTCTTTCATTTGGCTTCTTTCTTAAGCTGCAAAAAGAGAAAAAAAGATTAAAGAAAAAGAAAAACAGCCATTCCCAACAACACACATTCTAAACTCACGTCAAACAAAGAACAATGATTTAAACATAACTTAGATTGTGTTTCAACCTAAGATATGCCTTCGAGTGAATCCAAGGCAAACACTGACCCCTGCTGGGCTCCAGTGACATTTGATGGTGATGATGATGATGATAATGGCAGCTAAAGTGAGACTCACCACTGGGAAATGAAGTCCACAAAATCTGGGGAGAAACGGTCCGCAGGCAGCTGTGGAGACGGTTCGTCCACCACCTGTTTGAGCTGCTGGAACGGGGTGCGCCATGTGTCGTAGGGGAATTTCAAAATAGCCAGCTCGATCTGGGAAGCAGAAAAAAAAAAAATCAGTTTATTGTTTAGAAATGACTGGTGAAAAATGATAATTACAACATGAAACTAACACAAACTTAATTTATTGCAATTTTGTGCAATAATAATTTTTCCAAAATCTGAAGAAGTATGCAATTAAAAATTATTATTGGGCTTTTTTTAAATAAAAATAATCAAGCTTAATTTTTACTTTTTGACCAATGAGAGTCAACGTTGAGGCAGAATGCTATAAGCTGTGTTACATAATAATTAGGGCATCTGGAGCTGCTAATAACCTGGATCCACGACACACAGACGGCTGTAAAAACTGGGACGTTCATCATGACTCAGCATCAGTCAAGTCTGACTGCGGTTTAACAGCAGAACCTCATAATACACTTTGTTTAGAAGCAAGGAGACATTTGAAATTTTAAAATAAATCTGTTATCAAGAATTACTTTTTTTATATATTTTTTACTTAAAGCAGTAAAAGCCCTATTTTTCAATTAAACTGTCAGTATTGCCAGACAAAAAATACTGTGTTATAGACAGTGTTTATAAAAGACTAAGCTGAATTTAAAGAGAATGTATAAAAACAACTAGAAGTAAAAACAAACAGTGAATACACACAGCTGTAAACTAAAGTGAAAACTTTAAAAACGTTTTATGCACATTTAGGCAAAGTGAAACATTGTTTTGTGATTTTTTTTCCCCAAAAACTCCTGTAAAGTTATTATTCCAAACAAAGGTTTTAAACTTTTTGAGCAATTTTATGCAAGTAAAAGAACAACAAACACCAAATAAAGACATGTCTTTACATATCCGTACTCACCATAGTGATACCGAGACTCCATATGTCTGATTTGACGCTGTAGCCGATCTGGTTGAGGTCGGGGTTGATGCGCTCAGGCTGAAAGGTAAGTCATTTGTTTATTTTTCTGCACTTCATGACTACAGCTTTCTTTCGATATGTCCAAATAAAACATATTTGACTATTTAAAACAACTGGGGTGATGATTTGCTTTTGTGAGACATTTGCGGGTTTATGTTGGTTTTTAAACCGCCTACTCCTCAGCGAGCTGGTTTCAGGGATTTCTCCCTCCGTCTCCACTCACCGCCATGTAGGGCTTGCAGCCCGCGTCCATCGTTTTGGCCACAGAATCCACCAGGTGGCCGCTGATGCCGAAGTCGCACATTTTCACTTGGCCCTGAGTATTGATCAGGACGTTGGAGGGCTTCACATCTGGAGACAGATGTTGTTTGGAAATGTCAGAGAGCGTAACAAACAGAGGAACCCACGCCACCGATTACAACCTGGAACTGTACTCTGCAGGGATTTGGTTTCCTGATTACCTCTGTGTATGACCGACAGGTTATGATGCAGATGCTCTAATGCCTTGACAATCTGAGGAATAAATGTAGGAAAAAAAGGCAAAATGTTATTATACTCTAATAGCTTTTAATGAGATCTAAAGATGCACAATTTACATGCACTTGCTTTAAAATACAGATTAAACATGGCTACTGTAAGATATTTTAGGAGAAATGTTTTACAAGCTATAAAAACATGGCATGCATATCTTCCATATCTTGCTTCAAAATATTAAAATTTGAGAAATAGGACGCACTGCTACTGTGATCTTGCCCAAGATGTCTTCGGGAATGGTTTTGCCTTTTTCAATGACCTTCTTGTAGAACTTATCCAGAGACGTGTCCATCAGTTCCATACAGATCCAAACATCACCCTGAAAGAAAGTATTATTTTTTTAAAAATCATAGGCCGAGCATTCCTTAAAGGGATGTATGTAGTTCACTCTCCTTCCATCCCAGTTTTAGACTAAGACCATCTTAAGTTAGGAGATGGCTGAGTTGTAGCTGTTTCCGTCAAACAATGAAAATAACGTTATGCTTAATTTCATGCGATGTCATAAGATGTAACACAGGTGTTCTGAAAGTCTCTCAGCTACTCCCACATCAGTTTTTAGATCAACATCTGGAAAATTTAATAATGGTCATTTTGTGTTGGCCTAGATCAATTAGTTGTGGCGGCCATCATGAATTAGAATTAGTTGTAGAGGTGCATCCAGTGATTGTTTCCTGAGGGTTTCACTAAAATCTGTCCAAGTGGTTCGTGAGATATTTCAATAACACACACACACACACACACAAACTATCTCCCACCTTTCAGCATCAGACAATAAAAATCAATGGACTAAGGCCATAGCAGTTACAAGTTAATGAGATTTAGATAGTGGCTTTACCTCTCTGAAAAGGGCACCGTAGAAGGTCACAGTGTAGAAGCAGTCGACTGTCCTCATTGAAATGTCCAGGTCCATCAGAAGTCTCTTCTGCTCCAGAGAGTTAACCGTAGCACGAATCCGCTGGAGACACAAGCATCGCACACTGGCTGTCAGTTTCAAAAGCTGCTGTCAATGATCTGGATCAAATAATCCAGATGTTTATAACCTGAGATCATATACTACATCGAAAAACAGGTTAAAAAACAAGAACAACTGGACTTTGTTCGTTCGTTCGTTTTAGCAACAACAGCAGTCAGATTATCTGGCCCTGAAACTTTTTAAAACCAGGTCTCAGTGTGGAACCTTTTGGACCCTTCCATTTGAATTTCAAAGGAAGCCACAATGTGTGAAATCAAACATGGCGACTGTAGTCAGTAGCTGTTCTGCACATGCAGGAGTACAGCAACAACGATAATAACGGCGGATAGCAGAGTGCTGTTCGTGTTACTCACCCTTTTCAACATGTAGCAACAACCCAACCTCCAAAACAAAAGTCTGTATCACCATTTTGCATGTAACTGTTTACATGCCGGAGAGACTGGTGTCTGCGCGTGTAAGTGCCAACTCATGGCCTGGCATGGGAACTACAGCGAGTTCAACGAGCACAGAAGCACCGTGTAAACAAGTAACTTTTTTCCAATCAGCATCTGAAAATCTTTAACGTTTCCAGGAGATCAGTCTTGTGTAAACAGGGCACTTAAGTGGCCCATCTGTGAGTCAGGCAAACAAAGACCCTAACAAGCCTCTATTGTGAGGAGAGTGAGGATAATCTGCATGCAGATCTAGCCTACATAACATCTCAGCTTTAAAAGCTTGAGCTCCACACTCTCTGTTTTCTGAACTGATGAAGCTCTTCGGATGAGAAGTGAAATGTCTTCAGCTACAAAACAGAAGTCCAGTGGTTTTTGTTTTTTTAATCTTTTTTGGATTTCCCATGTCCTGGATGACTGAGAAGCTACACCGGAATATACTGGATACACCTATAAGTTCATTTTAAAAGCATGATATGAAATCAGAAAATCAAAGAAGCAGCTCGCCAGCCTTACCTTGACGGCCATGATGACACCGCTGGGCACATGTCTCATTTTGTCCACCACCCCATAGGCTCCCCTCCCGAGCTCTTCAATCTGCTCCAAGTCATCAGCCTCCACCACAAAGTTCTGGACAGCAGAAGCAGAAAAAGAGTTCAATAAAGTCACATGTACGTCCCAACAACAACAAACTAAACTAAAATAAAACCACAGGCTTCGGAGAAAGACAGCTTTACCTGATCTCCGATTGTGACGCAGGCCTTAGAGTCCAGGTCTCGAGGAGGCCTGCAGACAGAAAGCAAAATGTAAAAATCAGCAATAAAAAAAAACCACTCGTTAAATGTAAAAATGTTAAGCTTGTTTAAAAACAAGATATTAAAAATGTTAATACCTGCCTGCCTAAACACTCCTTCCTTACGCTACAGTTTTACTCTAAATAAAATAAAACATGTTGAATCATACGATCTAAATCTGCTGCCATCCTCCTTGAAGCTAAGCTGACTCACTTCTGCTAATGTGAGTTTGCCATCTTTCAGATGAGGACTTCAAAGAGGGAATCAATCTTTTTATCAGAATCTCTGCGAGAAAGTTAATATGTACGTTTTTTTTCTAAATGATAAGCTGCTGCTTTGATTTCTCAGGACTGCAGTGCAGCTCTTATCTATTAGGTAATCTATAAGCAGGAAATGTTGGCTATCTATTCCAAAATACATTTCTGACAAATAAGATACTCTATGTTGTTGGAATGCAGTATTGTTGTTGGTTAATGGTAAGAAGATGTACTAATACAAAGAGACCCAAAACATTTTATGTGTTAGGATAATTTGTTGGGATGGTGTTTGTGACGGTCAGAGAAGAGAGCCTTACGCTGCAGCTTCTGGTGGTGGAGGAGCAAACATGTCCTTGGGCAGCTTCGTCAGCCCAGCATTCTTCTTCCTCCCTGCAAGACAATAAATAAATAACATATTCAATGATTAGGAATTTGATTTCTCAACTCTTTCATGAAGCAAAACGATCAATAAAGCTGTAATAAGCAGTTACAACACACCGGTTTATTCGAAGACAGATTTTCTGTCTACCCATTCTTACTACTCTAAGTCTTAATTAAAAAAGGATATAGTTGTATTGTCTCGTTAGTTCTTTTTGTTAAGACACAATCAGTTTGCAGTTGAAGATGACAAACTGCAGTGCAGTAAATGCTTTGTTTTTTAACCGGAGCTTTAGGTGTGACCAAGGCTAAAGCTGAGAAGGTGGACTAAATGACTGTTGGCTTTGGTATGATGACTCACATGAAGTGGGTGAAAAAGAGTCAAGCTTTCCTGTGAATCCTGCCTTTCACATTTTTAAAATCAAGCTACAGTTATCATATTCCTGTTCTGATTTCCCCCCCGAAACTTTACCTTTTAGATCTTTCATATCTTTACACATTCTTTTTAACAATAGGCTGAGGACCGTACGGCACTTCTGAGCAGCTGTGAGGCCCTTTCTGTGTTAGATGAGTGATAGCAGTTCATTCATAAACACAGTTTACCAGCAGCCTCTGGGACTTCCCAAAAGGCGCTCAGAGTTACTGCCAGAATGACACAGCCACTGAGACTGCGAGCAGCAACACAGGAAAAACAGCTCGTTTTTTTTTTTTGGACACTGACACTTATGTTCAATGTGCTTGTTACAAAGCCAAGAGGAAAAAAAAGGAACATTTTAAAAGAATGCCAAGCCACTCTCCCACCCCCAACAAGGATATAATAAAAGCAGTTTAGTCCAGATTGAGTTGTTACATACAAAACTGACCAAGCTGTGCAGTACCACTGAAACTGATTTATATGCAGGCAAGACATCTTCACTTTAAGACTAACAAAAACCTTACTGTAATTGCCATTGTTATTATGTGGCTGTGTTTGCCATTGACAGAGTCCCACAACTGTGCTGTGGAGGAAGTATGATTGGGCAAACCCCTTTTTGCTAGAATAAACTGGAAGGGAAGGGATTTTTTTTAAGATGTCAGATACTGTAGCCCACCAATGAAACCTAGACACTCACTTTGTGTTGCAAGACTAAACTAAGCCAATGCTGTGCGGACAGACTAGTGGTGGAGAGAGATTGAATGTGATTTACTCTCACATACCCATTCAAAAATAGATTTTACATTTCCTTTGCGTGGGATAAAGCAAGAGCATTCCAAAGGCTCCTGTCGACCTGACTCGCAGTTGGATTTTTGGTCGTGCAACGAAATTAGGACAGCATGCAAACTTGGCACTGCAGTACAAAAATCATCCCAAAGCTGCTTTAAGCACTTCGTAATACTTCTCCATACTTCCATTTTGCAGGAAATTAACAAAAATGATCTGCATACACACTCATTGTTATAACTTAACTAATGTCTGAGGCACGTCTTGCATACAGTTAAGTATTAATGGCCCTGAAATACTAGCTCCTTTCAGGTACCAGACACCCAACTACAGCCAGTCCGGCTGGACACATCCGCTCCTAACACAACAGCTGTCAGGACCCTTTGGGAAATATGATGTCACTTCGCTGGGCCCACATGTTGTCCTGTCAGGGCAAACAGAGGCCAACCTCACTGCAGCTTTCTGCTCTTCTAACTGAGCCTCAAAGGACACAATAGTGCCGTGACATCAGCCACAGCTGTAGCCAAAGTTTAACAAAGCAGTGCAGGGGAAAACTACACGACAGCAGAAAACCATTTTCTGAAAAAAAAAAGAATAGAAAAACGAAAAAAAAAAAAAAAGGGATCTGAGTAGTAGCACTTTCTAGGGAAAGTGTGGCATAGAATAGTGTTGCTGACTTTGAATTTTTCCTATTATCAGTCAAAATAATGAATAACATTAAGCTTTAATTCCTCCCTCTCAAGAGGAAGTCATGCATAAGGTTTTCAGAGTCATAAAAAAACAAAGTTCAGAGGAAACTACTCGGAATATATTTGTAATATGAACAAGAATTTCTGGATTGTGCATGGGATCAAAGTTTCAATAGCTCTGAGGCGAGTCACCATCAGGAAGCACCAGCCTTAGACTGTGTCCATATACAGACAGACACTGATGACTCATGCGCAGATAATCTTCCACACCACCCTATCAGTGCTGTTAGGGAGAACCCAATCTCCAAACATGCTTCAGCAATCTCAAGGCTCACTGTGATCGAGGGAGGAAAAGAAATCGAAGACACCTCAGAGTAGCAGCAGCAGCAGCAGAACCTGTGTGGCAGCAAGAGAACTGTCAACAAAAAAAAAAAAAAAGAAAAGGGGAGACTGCACTCAGCGTCGGTGCTGCATGTCAAAACATGCCATGGTAGGCCAAAGGCTGTGATTGCCCAGCAGCAGCAACCAGCCAATCTCCACAGCCCTCTGAAAACAGCGTGTACTCCTGGCCATGGTAACGAGAGTATGATTGTGTAACAGCACAAGCGCTGAACTTGAAATGTAAATTGACATCATCATAATCATGCTGTGTGTGACGCAGAGGAAGGAACTTGAATTTTCCAGTGAATGTTCCCTTATTTCTCTTTTCTCTGTAGCAAGCATACATCTCAGGGACAAAGTGGTGTGCTGTTTTTATCATTATTAGTATTATTAGTCGTCGCCACCTGTGTTAAAAAGAAAAGGTAAAGGGGGCAAAAAGCACTTAAGGGGCAAAGAAAGCAGCTTAAAAAAACACCTGTGGATATAGAGGCAGAAACTAAACAGGGCGCTGTGATTTCCAAATGAACAAGCTTGGTTGATAATTACAGTTTAGCTGAAGTCTTATTGTTGTCAAAATGCTAACCTCCGGGCTAAGACGAAGCGATGCAAAGCGCGTGCTTTAGCTAAACTTACGACGTGAAACCCAAAAGAGAGCCACAAACGAGATAAATAAGTTACGCTCAAATATCAGGTTGTTTGGAGACTTTGTGTTTGAATATAAAAAAAGCAGGAAAGACATGTTGGCTAGCCTCGCAGGTTTCCACCTGGCAAGGTTACATTTCTTACACTAAGCTAGTCGGACTACTTTCACTCGTACTCCTCGGTAGGTAAAACATGCAGAGCGGCTTTAAAAACAGTGAGGACAAAAAAGAAGACACTTACCTCCTTTAGAAAGAGACATTTCCCCTTTGCTTTGATGAGGGGGAAGGGAAGCACAAAGACTTTTGCCTTTTTTTACTCCCTCCCTCCCTGCATCTAGTCTTACACCCGCTCAGGATCGCTGGTTTGCAGACCAAGATCTAACAGCGATAAAAGAAAAAGAAAAACAAAGAAAAAAAACAGCTAGGTGGTTCGTCCCCTCGTGCAAGCTTAGCGCGCCAATAACCAGCTCGCGCGCTCAAGGATCAATTCACAAAAAAAAATAAATAAATAAAATAAAATGCACAACTTTAAAACAAACCCGAACAGTTCGCGTTAGTTTGCTAACAAAACCTTCACTTGGGTGGCCAAAGTCTGACAGCTGAGGGCTCCAACCACTTCGACGACGTGATGACGTATTTCCGGTCTTGCGGTAAGCCTCGTGGGACGTGTAGTTTCCATTGTACTAGTGGCTACTTTCTCTTTTGACACATTCTAAGCGCCTTTTGCATATATACTTTTAAACAGGTCATGGAATGATGACGCGTGCAACGTTTTGTTTTGTTTAGTTTGTCTTTATTTTCACTTAACATCACGTGGACATCTTTAATAGATACATAAAATGAGTGTGCAAAAAGGAACGAAAACAAAATTAAAAAAAATTAGACAACAAAAGCAGAATGAATGCAAAAGCAGACGTGTATTAGCCTACAGTTTCCAGGGAGCAAAGACAACGGAATTGCATTTCATTTAACACATTTTGGCACACAAGATTAAAGTGGGTTTATGTCAGATACTACAAACTATCTTAATCTATATGTGACTGAAATGGAAAAATGCAAAAAAATAATAACAACTGAGCTAATTTTAAAGTAAAATCTTTATAGCACCTATTCAAACAATAATACCCCTTACATAAATCATATAATTTAGGGAACAAAAAACAAACAAACTAGTACACAATAAAATACTTCAACAAATACAGTCAAGAGTTGTGTTTTTTTTTTCACATGAAATATTGAACATAACCTATTATCATTACCATGATAATCACTGCTGAGCTGTTAAGTTCAGTCATTTTTTTCACAGACACATCCTGTTGGAAGACAAAAAAAAAGAAAGAAATGCAAGAAATCTTGACAATATCACATATTTGACACTTACACGTGCTGTGATATGAGTGTGCTTTGCATTATGTGCGTGTGATCATGTGGGTGGGTAACTGACGGTGAGGTCATGGCAAATTCCTGCTTTTACTTCCTGGCAACTAGAAGGGAGTGGTAGAGAGGTTTGATTACAATGTGCAGATAGAGGGAGCTGTCGATTAGGTACTCAGACGCACGGCGCTGCAAGTCAGCATCCACCAAGAAATCCCCAGCTTCCTCTGTACTTTGGTGGAAGTTGTAGACATGGCGGACGACCACTTTTCCTTGCTGTTTTGCCATCACAATAACAGTTTTCTGGAAACTTACACCGGCAAAGTCTGGGCTGGAGGTGGCGGGTGTTACAATGATGCGAGGTCGACCTGACTCTGTGCGGGTGGGCTGCATGGCACCAAGTTCTGTATAAGTTGACCTGGCACTAAGCGGGAGCCAGCGAGGGGAGAACAGGGCGTTCCATGTCACTCTCTTACTGAAGTCGTGGCCGCTGGGACCAAGCTGGGTCTGGAAGCTGAAACTGCGGTCATCACGGGTGGGGTTATTGATGATCCACGGCGAACCCCAGGAGGAGGACAAGTAGTTACGGGGAGTAAAAATGCTGCAGTTGACATCAAAGTACTTTGCCAGTTGAATAGGTGAGGCAGAGTGAAACTGGAAAGCTAGATATAGGAGATCACGGATGGTCTCGTAATACTTCACCATGAGGAGGGACTGCTTCTGAAGACGGAAGAGATGTTGAGGAGGGATCATGCAATATCGAACAGCCCTTAGGGCACTTTCCACAGTTGTAGTAACTGGCTGGTTCTGGTTAATCCAGCCCTCCAGGGCCTCATAGAGCTCTAGCTCGCTCTGCAGAATAAGATCAGAGCGCTGGAGCAAGGACAGGAGCAGGTCTTCGCTGATGGAGCCCCATTCTCCACTCTGCAGCACTGAAGACAGATTCCAGGACAGGTACTGCAGACAGCTGTCCCTCAGGGTCGCATCCCCAATTAGCAGTGCATAGTTGTACCAGCTCACCACATGGCCTGTGGGTGAATCACTGGAAAGGTGCTGAGTCATATATTGGGTCAGACCTTGTTGCAAACCCCAGACGTGGTACTTGCTGGCCAGCTTGTGCAGAGATATAACCTGATCTAGTCGTACTGAGATATCACCACAGTACAAATACCTGAAAAACACATTTTTGAAAGCATTGTTAAAAAGAAACCAATTTTCTGTGATGCATACTTTGTCATGCATATTTTGAGCCTTTTATTCCTCACATCTGAGTCACTGAAGAAAACCCACACGCTACGATTTTAGACTACGAGCCTCAAAGAGCAAGTATAATTTTAGACTACTGCGTAAGATGGAACATTACACTCCTTCAAATAGAAAGCAAAAATGGCCAAAATGGTGAATGGAGAGCTACAACTAATAATCTGTTAAAATATTACTGCATGCAGTTCTGCAGTTTCTCAAACTGTTTTGTTTTATTTCAAAAATTAGTACTTAACAGATGGTTGCATCCTCACCTGATAAACTTGTCAAAGACAGCAGCACAATCAGGTGTCTCGGTCAGAACCAGCGCACTGTTATTGCGACCGAGCAGCAGTTCCTCAAACACATCACTCTGCAGGCTGAGAACCAGACTGTGGGCTTGAATCACCTTCACCTCATCTGTGTTGATGGTTTGCACCCGCAGACTGACATCACTACTGTTGCCCATGACAAGGAGGTTCTCCATACGATGCACCAAACTCATGGAGTGATTCAGAGTTGTGACCCCACTATCTAATGCCTCCTGCTTCAGCGGAGCTGTGGAAATAAAAAGATCAGAAAAACTTATAAGCACAAACATCACAAAAGTGCCTTAGCGTTTGCACAAAAGTTGTTTAATTGCTTTCTAAATTTGAATGGCAACTCTTATTCTGTCCCTGTTTTCATAACTGCTCCTCTGCATTGAGAGATTGCCTGCAACATGAATCATATTTGACACAGTTAAGATCTATAAAAGCACACCCAAGCCCTTCAGCTAAACCACAACTGATAGTACGTGTCAGGAGGGGAAAATCAGAGTTGTGCATCCTTTCCTTCTTCTGCTCTTGATTATTAGAAAAAGAGCAACAACTAGGTGGCTGACTCAGAAACCCCCAGATGCCAGGTGCACAGGAGAAAAGGAATCCTGAGTTTGCAGCACCGTTGCAGATGGCTCTTTCTATGGCTCCTCTTGAACATAAGTACAAGCGGCGCATACTGGAGAATCCCACATGAAAGACCCAAGCACGACAAGTTGCTGTTTCCATTCTGCTCTGCCACAGTCATCAACAGCCTTGTTGGCCTGCAACTGGGGGTTTAATGAGACACTGGGGGGAGAACATTTGGCTCCTTGGGTTGTCTCACGGTTTTCATTTCTCCACAACAATCAAGAACCCCTACTTCAAAGTCAGCTTTTTCCAATTAGCCAGCCAAGACACAGGATGCTCAATCGAGAAGACACTAAACCCATTCAGGAGGATACTGTACATCTCCCGGATACAATGTACAGTACAGAGTATATCGGTTACATAATTAGCTATTTTTACATTCTGTGAGAAAAGAAAAGAAAAGATAACAAAAAAATAGAGAACCCCCTCCACACACACATACACACAAACTTATAAATAAAACTGTTTCACTGCCTCCTCCACTTTAAGCTGAAAAGAGCCAAAAAGACTGAATAAAACATTTAAACAGTTTTTTGAATCCACTCACTAAAAACTAATCTGACAGCAGTGTAATATGACCTTCAATAGCTTTTGTCAAAATCAATTCTTTTTAAAAGCAAGCAAAGCTTTCCCTCAGCTGGTGTGCCGCTCTGAATTGATGAGATGGTACAAAGCCAAGTGACAAATGAACTTGCTTGTCTTTTTTTATCTGAACCCAGACAAACAGATGAGGACAAGAAAAGCTGAATAGATAAATATCCATGTTTTGCCTTGAGGCTCGGCACAAGCCACACATTCATGCTGTTCCCCCCTGTCAGCACGGGGGAAGCTGGACTGAACCAGAACAATATAGTGTAGGATTTAAATCAATTAAAGATTTCAAAGTGAGCAGATCTTTTTAGTGGTAAAGCACTGAATTTATTTGTGATCTTACCTCCGCTGACTGTGACAGAGTGGAAGTAGATAAAGAAGAGCAGGGTGCCCACATAGACCCAGCCAGGAATCTCCTGTTCACATGAGCGTACCATGTTTTCTCAGGTTTTTTTTTTTCTTCTCACTGCTTCTTTTTCCTTTTGTCCTTTTGCCTCTCCTCGTCTCTCTGTGCCACTCTTCTCCTAACCGAATGTGTGCAGAAGGGTGCGCTGCCTTGTGTGTTGCCCGGCTCCCTGTCCTGGACTCTTTATGTAGGACGCTGGCCTTTCCCTGGCGCATCTCACAACCCCGCGGACTCCATCGATTGGTGGAATCGGGCAGGGGCGTTGCTATAGCGACAGCTTTGATTTTGAATATCTCCCTTTTGGTTGTAACATGGCATTGATCAGTGGCATTGGGCCAGGCAAGGACTCAGCTTAATGTTTTTTTAGTTTAAAACTCAGCGGGGGTTTGGTGCTATTAGGAATCAATAATAAACACAGTTTCCTCTTCTAATGGCACTCAAATACAGCAGATTGCTGCACTGGAGAACTTTGGCCATGATGGCTATGTTGAGTACAATCAGTGCCTTAATTAATCTTCTAATTATGGCTGCATTTGAGATTATCTCTCAGAATTAATTGAGGTTTTAATATGTGTGACCAACTGCAGTCAGTCTCATTTCACAATCCATTTGCAGCACAGTTTTTTCTGCCTATATTTCTTAAACGGCTTGTTAATTTCACTAATGTGAGGATAATTTAATTTGAGCTGGGTCTGCTCATCAGTTTGTAGCAAGCTTTGTCTGTCAAATCTAAGTGTCAGTCAAGATTTTATAACATCTTGTATAAACTCACGTTAAAGAGCATCTATTTATTCACATAAGATATGATTTTTACAGCTTTCCTGTTGCACACTATTACAGACATGTGAATCTATTATATTTTCAGGTGCATTACATCACAAACCCTCTAGAGCGTGAACTGCTAAATGAATACAAATTACACCAGAATTTGAAGCTTTATGGTCTAATGTTTTCGGGGAAAGAAACCTCCTAGTTCCAGTAGGAAATACCATCCAATCACGAGTCAAAGTGAGCGCTACAGCCACACATTGAAGTAGAATTAAATGTTCCAACATTCAGCATCTTACAACAAAGTTATGTTTCAGTTTGAAATAATGGCTTTGATTATGGCTTCAAGATTCATAAAAAGAAAAAAAAAAACTTTAGTATGCTCTTCAATCTGTTTTTAATCTCTGCTTGAGAAGCATTGATCTGTCTGTCAGAGACGGGCCATCAAATAATAGAAGTCTTGGTAAAATCCTTTTGAAAAGATGGACTTAGATTTGATATTTAAGGCCATCTGTCCCCTCTCAGAACAAGCAGGAATATGATAAATGTGTTTAAAATAGATCCATCTGCCTACTGTGAGAAAGACAAGAAGAGGTATTGTTTTCGAGTGATTTGGGTTGTGTTAACGCCCTGGGGTCTGCCAGGCTGCGCTGAACATGCAGAAGAAGAAATGTCCTCTGAGACTCCAACCTGAGCCGCTGCCATGAATAAGTGCATGTGTTCTCGAAGGGCAGCATTGCTGCTGAGGTGCCCTAATGAATCCTGCTGCAACAAACCGGACCAGACAAGGCACAAGATCATACTTGGTAGTATCATCTAACTGTTTTATTTCAGATGGTGGATGTAGATGCACATAAATGGCATTCATGAGCTGATGTAGATGCAAACACGGAGATGTCCAAGCATTCTTTATACATTTGAACAGGACATGCCCTTCAGTAAGGTCACATGCCTTTCTCTTTAGAGTTTACCTATTATGAGTCAAACGGGACTACAATACAAGGTGATTGATTGATAAGCTGTTGGACTTTTGAGAGCACCCCTCGGGACAAGATCCATTGAAAGATCAATGCACCACAGGGGGCCCGTGCTGCAGTTTAAACCACATGCAAAGTAAGTGCAGGCTGAAAGCCAGAGCTGTAGCTTCAGTAGGAGGTTGTGGATGACCTTACTGTTGTGCTGAGGCCTGAGGGAATGCACCCAGTGACCAGATCTCCGATGCATTTATAGCTTTTGACTAAACAGGTTAAATGCATCATTGACATGCTTGTATATGCACACTGCAAATAAAGAAAAAAAGAGAAACATTATTATGTCGTGTATGAAATTAGTTTTTGGCAACCCAGTGGTGAGGCATCTCTGTGCAAACAGTCAATTCTCTTTAGGAAATGTCTTCATACTAATCTTTGAAGCACAGTTTATTCTAATCTAAACTACAGATTTTTACAACCACATCAGTGAGAGAAGATTCACTGAGTTTTTTTTTTTATTTTAGGAAGAAAAAGTCTAAGAAAAACAAAGACCTGGTCTGTTTTTGTTTCAGTCTTCATAAAAAAATGCCATGCTCTATTTTAGTTTTGTTCAATTTGTCAACATGCAATACAAACAGATTTTATAGAAAAAATCAAAATCAATGGTTGCTATTAACCTTCTTCTGCACCAAATGGCTTGTTAATGGCATGCCTTCAAACAAATCAATACCAAGATCTATTTTGTTGTGTAATTTTATTTGACTCTTTTTCAGATGACAAATACAGCAGTCAACCCATTAACAGCATTTTCCAGCAGGTGGCTCTGTTCTGACACAGTTTGTCCTCTGTTGTTGTCTGTGGTTTACAAATTCTCAGCAAAAGTGGAGATAATGACAGAATCCTTATGTCTAAATAAAAGGTGAATTTGATCACAGTAAAACATTGCTTCAAACTTATGCCATATGTTTTCTACTACACAAAACAGTGGGAAATGTTTGGTAAATTCTTTCAAATACTAATCACAGAAGAAATTAAACATAAAAGCCTGTGGGAAAGTCACCAAATTTAAGGTGACTGCCTGATCCCAGTTTAAATCCTAGGAACCACATACAGGGATAAATATCTCACTCATGAGGTGAGTGGTCTCATTGTTTGGATGTAAGCAGCCTCAAACAAATAAGCAGTGCTGGGTGCTAATCTCACAGAATATGCAAAGCTGTACACAGTCAACAGAGAGGTTGGATAAAGGGGTTGGATAAAGAGTGGTTTGAACTCAGTCATTAGAGAAAATACAACATTTACCAAAGACTAATACAGAGCAGTTGGAGCTGCTGCTTTAGTGGGACCAGTGGCTGATTAATTGCATTATGGTGGAATAATCGAGAAGGAGAGGCAGACAAATGGAGCCTGCTCCTGATCCCAGCCGGAAAACCAAATAAATGAACACTTGAATAGGTCGGACTATTTATTAAGGAGTCAGGTAGAGCTTGACAGGTACTTTACATGTTTCTGAAGAAAAAAAGTTTCTGAACTCGGTTAATCTCATCAGAGTGGATGTACTGTTGGACTGGAGGTGACCTGCTCTCACTGTCAATACTGGTAAGAACTGCCTGTTGGCTTGTTTTTCTTTTTTCTTTTTTACATATAAACCTTATTGTTACCGTGTTAATCTGTTTTTTTTATTCTTTCTCTTTTTTGAATTTCTGCCCAGTTCATTTATTTTAAAATGAACTGGGCTTAAATGAAGAGAAGATTTCTCATCCTTTAAAAAAGTAATTTTACAACTTTAATCTTTATAAAGTTGTTGAAGCAAAAAATATTCTGAATGATGATATGAAGCAGGAACTTTGGGTGAGGATATGTTTTTTTGTGTTCAATTTTATGTTAAATGAATGAAAATTGATTCAATTTTGCATATTAAGGTCTTTGGAAACACTAAATTTCTTTTAAATTTGCCAGACTTTAATTAATTTATTTGAATAAACTCTGTAAGAATCTTTTAACAAGGTCAGTTTTGTTGTGCAATTCCTAAACAAGGCACAGAAAGTAACACATGGAAGTACATTTTGCTTTCAAATATATAACATTTGTTTGTCTTTTTAATAACAGAATGCAAAATCAATTTTGCATCATGCACATCTGAGTAATGAAGACATTTGTTTTGCAGCATTTAAACAGAAGTTTGAAGTGAAGCAATGGGAGCAACAAGCCCTCTGAAAGGATGTGGGTCCAACATCAGCTCCATATATTACAACCTGTGTGACCTGACCACAGTCTGGGGGGTCGTGCTGGAGGCTGTTGCTGCTGCAGGTGTGATGACTTCCTTTGTCCTGTTTATCGTTCTCATGGCCTCCCTACCATTTGTGACAAACAAGAAGAGGAAGGGTATGGTGGCTCTACAGGCCAGTATTTTAGTCTTTACTTTGGGACTCTTTGGGCTTACCTTTGCCTTTATTGTGGGTCAGTACTCCACAAGCTGTGCTGCTCGGAGGTTCTTGTTTGGAGTCATGTTTTCAGGCTGCCTAGCCTGTTTGGTAATGCATGGATTGTGGCTTTCCCTGTTGAAGCAGAGCACCAGTGGACCCAAAAGTTGGATGCTATGGCTGGGAGCTCTGGGTCTCTGGCTTGTTGAGGTGATCATCAATATTGAATGGCTTGTCATCACTGGGGTCCGAAGCCCACCTGGAGGAATTGCTGCCCCTTACCTCCCCTGCAACACTACCAGTCAGGACTTTGTGATGGCTCTCATTTATGTAGTGATTTTGATGCTTGCTGTGGTCATTACGGTGTCTCCATCACTAACACACAAGCACAAGCAATGGCGCAGAGATGGAGCTTTCATCCTTGCCACAGGGCTCTTTACCGTGGCCATCTGGGTGGTTTGGATTGGCATGTATGTCCGTGGAAACCAAGCAATCGGAAAGCCCAGCTGGGACGATCCTACTCTGGCTATAGCTGTGGTGTCAAATGCCTGGGTCTTCCTCGTCTTCTACACAATTCCAGAAATTTGCCTGTTAACACAAGAGGACCCAGACCAGGAGCAACCTTTTGATGGGGAGGAAGTCTATCCTGCAAGGAGCCTGGTGTATGAACTCACCGTGAAGGAGCCAGAGCCAATCCAGGAGAATCTTTACGTAGAAAATAAAGCCTTCACCTTGGAAGAGCCCCCGACAGGTACAGTGCTGAACACAACGAGTCATTATGTTTCACTGCATAAAGTTTCAATAAATCACATTTACTACATAAATAAAGAAAACATGTTTGACAATAGTAGGAATGGTGCACTGATGTAGACTGATCCAAATGCAAAGACGAGAAAATGGTTGAAAGTCTATTTTTGACAAACAGCACAAAGACGATCAACTATTTTTTCTGATTCTGGCTGCAGTCTTGATCTTAGGATTTATTAGGATCCCCTTGTAATCTTTAAATCCTTTTATTTTTTTCAACAAATATGTCCGTCTTGCAAATTACTATAAAAAGTATCAACTACAAAACTATTGCATGTAACAATACATTTGTCTATCAATGTCTGACTTCAAAAAATAGCTTTGAATACAAAAGACATACTTGTATATGGAGTTAAATTTTTTTAGGAGGTATAAAAGGTTTTAATCTTATAATTGATAAATTTACTTCTTTAAATTTCTATTATCTAAGCATCCATTTTAACAGACAGAAATAATAAGTGTGGTTCCTTAGTTATGTTAGCTGCCTGAAAAGACCTAAACATCCTTTGCTGATTCATCCTTGACTTCTGTTCAGCAGAGTCCGCAAAGCCAGAGTCTCCATATGGGGTTTACAATGGTCAGCTGCGGAGCGGTGTGTACCAGCCAACAGAAATAGCCCTTATCGCCAGGGGTCTAACAATGGTGAGTTTGATAAAGATTTTTAGCCTCCCAACATGTCTTCAGCTTCAACATATCTGTTATATTCAGTTCTCCTTTCCACAGATGGACTCCAGTGTAATGATACCTCGAGCCATAACCGAGCTGAAACCAGGGAGCCGTAGCTCCCTGTCTCGCTCAGTCGAGTCTTTAACATCTCAAGGACCATCTTAATTATTAAAAAAAAAAACAACAACAACAACAACAACAGCAGCAACAAAAAACAAAAGAGAAACAATTTGTTTCTCTGGAAAATGCTTTTACAGTCAAACAGTTAAAAGTTTTAGTTCCTCTGATAAATGCTTTTAATGCTTTTTATGCACAATAGCCAAGTATCACAAATAAAACACTATGATCTGCAGCTGGATGACTTATAGCAACTGAAGTGGTTCATCAAAAAACGTTTTTTTTTTTGTATAAAAATCCTCTGTTTCACTTCTTCATTTGCAAGCTGACTCGATTACAACAAGCTTTCTGTGCTGTCTGATGTACAAAGTTTGAAGCCAGTAGTGAAAACTGTAGCTTCACACTCCTGGGTAATGAATACTAGCAGCACTTCTGCTGCGGTTGTGATTTATTTTCTATAAAGTCAAAGTGGAGCAACGAGCAAATTGTTTGTGTCACAACTGGACTTTCTCCAGCATCAACATGCATATCTTTGTTCATGATTGTAAAACAATAAACAGGGTTTAACGAGTTAAATGCAATACATTTTATTCAGTAAAGGTCTACTGTTTTGTCTGTATTTGACTAAGTTTTAGAATGCCTAATAAAAATATAAAAAAAATGTACAACTAGTAATTTATTAATCTGATCACTAGCACATAATGCAGTTTCCTTGACGTAAGTTCCAGTTTTGTATTTTTTTATGTAAATAAATCATTTACGGTATGTCAAAAAGAAATTTTTAAATGAATAAATTTATAGAGTTAACTATTTCTGTGCCGCGTGCTGACTCCTTGTGTAAAAATAAATGTAACAATGTGACTGGTGTGAGATACAGAAAGAGGAAACGTCAATGGAATTATTGCTGTGGTTTCAGCAGATATTTACATAATGTCAACCTGATAAGCCTCATCCTGTGTCATATGATGCTGCTGGCTGTCATTCTGGGTTGTATGAGGTTTTCCAGGTAGGAAACTATGTAAACGGGCACTGACGTTCATATTACTGCCAACCTGCCAAGGTAAAATGAAACAAACCAGCACACACACACACACAGTCACAAAAAGGTGTTATTATTTCAGGTCTGTAATATTCTAAGTTCAGCTAAGGTGATAATAACGTCTTCATGATTGGTTTGTATATTTTGATGAAAAAAGCTTTAAACAAATTCAAATTTACACCTGCTTTGAGATGAAGCGAGTTGTGAGTTGTCCACCTTTGTTGGACGGGCAAGCAGAGTTATTTACATAAAATTTGTTTTTCTCACACTAGCCTGTTCGCACACACACACGCACGCTGCACACCTAATAGCTTCAGAGGGAGCTGTGGCTGCCTAGCAGCAAGCTGACTTGGCTTTGCCCCCAATTACTCCCACTTCCTTGTACTGTCAGCAGCCATGTGCTCTTGCTCGAAAAATTAAACGGATCATAAACTGCAGCTTCGTTTGAGTAAACATGAGGGCAAATGTTGAAAAATGCAATTTTTTATGTCTTGAGCTTATAGCATGAACAGCACAGATTTTGACTTGTCATAATCAAAGCACAGGTTTAATAAATGGCGTTAAGGTTGTGCGCACAAACACACACCTTTAAAATAGCAGCGTACCGTCACATTAGCTCCTGCCTGATATGTGCAAATAACTGCGGTGAATAGATCACTCTTCAACCAGACAGAACACAACAAATAAAGATGTATTCATGTTTACTCAGCCATTTATTGCACCCTTTTTACATGTTAAAACTTTCTCTCCTGCCGTCTGAATAGCGTTTTTGTTGACTGGATGTTAATAGCTGGTCAGTGACGCACTCGGAAACCAAAAACAGCCCAGGCAGCAACTGGAACCCCCCTGATAACGTAAGTAGCTGTCTTGCACACATGACCGGCGGTGGATGTGCTCGGCTCAGCTGTCTCTGTTCTCTGTTTAGGACATGTCCTCGTCACTGGGACGACAATCAGAGCACAAACACAGACGAGGAGCAGTCTGATTTAACACAAGAATAGAACCTGCTGCTTTTATCAGTTCATCTTTACTGCAAAAGAATTATCAATGCAATATTTGTTTTCAGGTTCATTTGAAAACAGTGCATCTGCATTTGTTCAGAGGCCAAGATTTAAACAAAAGTCTTATTCATAACAGGGACTCTTTAAAGGATTACAAAAGTAAAAAGCTGTACCAATCTGTCATAAGTACCTCACAATTAAAAAGCCTCTTGTGATTTATTTATTGCAAAACTTGTTCTGAAAGAGGGAATAAACACCTTTCTCTGCCAAATAGACCTTTGTTTTTATTTTTAAATCAATTCCACAATGAAATTACTTTAAAATGGTGATGCCTTATATTATAAACCAGCATCCTCCAACATTCAGCCAAGACTTGAGACAGGATTGAACTTTAGTTTTTGTGGCAGCACTGATGAGAAATTCAAATTTATCAAAATAAAAAGGGGAATTTCTGAGCACATTATCTGCCATCTGGATGACTTTAAAGTAATTTTTCATTCACGTTTTGTTAATATTTCTGCAGTGAACAGACATAAGAAAAAACACTACATATAATCAAGCTTCATTCATACTGAATGTGAAACCAGCATTAAATCAGTCATCTCTCTCTAGCCTTTGTTCAGCTTTACACAAAATAAAACCAGTTTCTGTCAGAACTGATGTCTAGAACAACCAGGGAATCTTTTCTTTGTTCTGACCCAGAAATCAATGACCCCAGCATGACATTAAAACAACTTTAAAAAGTGTCCAGAAAAAACATTTGCATGTTCAAATAAACAAGTATAAAAAAGAGGTACATGCAAATAAGCACATAAGTAAGGAACTGACTGAAGCTACCTGTGAGTTTCATTTCAACACTTTTGTGACCTAATTCACACCAAATGTGTTTATGAAATGGGCTCATAAATAAACTTTATTTCCCTGAAAAATGTCTCAAAATGTCAGTCTGCTGGAAGTCAGTTTCTGCACATCCCTGCCTGCTGCAGTCTTTTATTTAAAACTCTTTTTTTCCCTCAAGAACCCACTCAAAGTTTGAGGGTTGTCACAGACTTGCGGTCCTGCTCTGCTGTCGCTGCTGCTGTTTCTGTTTCTTCAGCTGACGGTACGCCTCCACCACTCGCTGCCTCTCCTCCTCCATGAGTCGCTGTCGGGCCATGGAAGGTTTAGCTGTGGAGGCTGCAGTGTGGCCCAGCAGAGAGTTGAGAAGCAGCTCCTTGGATGCCTTCTGGACACATGAGATAGACAATAAAGCCCACAGTTAATTATTTATCCAAGCGCTAAACGCAGAAAAAGCAGGTGGCCACAGTGTGGGAGAGTCACCTGATTTTTGACTGGAGCTTTTTTGGGTTTGGCACTTAGTGATGGTGGGGCCAGGGCAACTTCACCAAACGGAACATCATCTACAAAAACAACATTTATATATGTAAAAATATTTGTTTTCGTTGCAAAGGTAGTCACAGAAAAGCAGCTCATCAAAACAGAAATGCAGTGAGTTTTCTATTATCATCTTGAAAAACAAGCAAAGGTATTCAGGTTATTAAAGCATTATTTTATCAAGTTTAATATGACTTTATAGAAAGGAGATGCATCCCACTGAATGCTTCTCTGTAGCACTCCCAGCTTCTTCCAGATAAAACCCACACACTCCTTACCTACAAACATCTCCTTCTCCATTCTGTCCTCCTTTTTGTCCTGCTTTTTCTGCAGCAGCTTGTTCAGTCTGGTTTTAGCATACCTGGAGACAAACACGGTTAACGCAGGCCAAACCAAAACCAGATTATTTCCTTTGAATGTGTTGGTCCTGTAAATGAGTGCACACTCACTCCTTCTTCTTCTCTGACTTCTCCTTGCCTGCAGGCCTCTCCTGTTTGTCGGCATCAAGCTCAGGCTTTCTGTCCACCTGGTTCTTCGTGAGGAAGAAGACATGGTTTGTCTCGTCCTCCATGCGCCTCACGTATGCACCTTCACTTTCATGGGTTTTCCTTCTGAAGTGTGGGACAGGTATGCCTCCATCTGAGACATCATTTGACTTATAGTGATGTGGGGTGGCTGTAAAGACAGAAAAACACCAGGTTTGTCAGCAGCTATGAGCAAAGACGATGCCTCATACCCATATGAAAGCTTTTCTGCTCACCCTTTCTAAGCTTTTTGGCTCCCAAAGATCCAGCTTTCATTTTGTCTTTGCTCTTCATTATCTCTCGAAGCCTGAAAGGGATGTGTTTGAGATGGTCCTCTTCTTTCTTGGGTTTGCCATCTCTTTTCAGCTTCTTTTTACTGAAACATCACACATAATTCAGAGAAAGTTAATAAAGGAAGGTAAGTCACTGCAGACTCCTCTTTATACGTTTTAATAAACTGTCCTATTCGTTGCTCGCGCATCACAACCAAGAGAGCTAACAACTAGCTGAAGTTGCTAGCTAGCTAACTTAGCATTACTTGGTTTACACGTTAGCTTCCTCAGGTTACCTTGGATTTTGTCCTGCCTTGTCCACTTGGTTATCTGATTTGTTATTTTTATTCTTCCTACTTTTCCCCATGACGCCTGGCTCAGTTCATAACATTACCACATGTGAAACAGCGTGTAGTCTTCAACTTCCGGGCTTTAGCCTGAGGTGAGGAAAGAAAGACAGATGTCTCACTCTGCTTTTTTTTCAGCGAACTGTGTGTCGAGTACATCCATAGCGTTCATTAACGTCCATCTTTTTTTCCACAACGTCACGGTTTGGAAAAAAAACCTGGAAGTTTTATTAATAACCTATCTATTGTAGTTAACCAATCACTACAGGCTGAATCAATGTTACATCTCATTCTTGAAAGTCTGAATGAACTTTTTTTCTTGGAGTGATTTCTTATTTATAGACGATCTTTCCTATGAGAAACTCGTTGATTGGTTAAAGAGAGTGTTGCACTTCTTTTTTGCCGCCAGAGGGCGACAAAATACAACCTTTGAATTCAGGATTTATTTCTACTCCCAAAACAAACAAACAAATAAACGTCAAGCGTATTTAAATGGAGCACAAACAAAAACGGTACACTATGTGTGAAGTTAAAAGCATCGATGTAAAGTTGATTGGTTTAAGACAGACAGGACAAGACAAGAGGAAAGAAAATTTTATCAATGTATCAATGTATTTAAGTAAAAGTAGAAACACCAGCATGGTAAAATACACAATTAAAATCTATTTAATGTATAAGTCATACAGTGCAGATATGCATTAAGCAGAATGACAAACATAAATGATCCTCATGAATCGCTGGAGTCTTTGACCAAATAGTCAAATTAGTTAACCTAATTTGGGCAAGGTACGCTCAGGATGAACAAGTTTTCTTTTGTTTAGACAATGTTTTAAATTTAGCACAACAGACAGGGCTTGTCAGTCTGCTGGATTATTTAACTGATGTATCCGCTTCTGCTTTATACTTCAGATAACTCATGCATCTAATGCATCCTATTATTCTAATGTTTCTGGACATTTTCTGTGCAGAAACTATTTACTAAATCAATGTACTCAAGAAAGAGAGACAGGAAATGATTGTCTCTGCATGCGTACAGGTGATTGATTATAGATTAAAGAGACAGGCTCCTCTCTCCCATCACGTGCATAGATCAGGTGTGTGTTCATATGTGCACAGGAGGATGGGATGGATTACCAGCATTATGCAACTCAATCTGATAAACTGCTGATGAAAGGAGAACACTCTCGAGTTGCTGGCTGCAGGAGTTGTGTAACATATTCAGGAGGGAAAATGGTGAGGCTTGTAGCACATCTTTGAAGAAAATAACGCTGAACACCACAGACCTCTAAAGGGTTGTGGAAACACAAATACACTTTTTGTTGTTTCTGTGTAACGGATGAATTTGTCTCTGCTGCTAAGTTTCCATTCAGGGCAGTCCCAGGAGCAGAGAACTGATGTCCTCTCAAAATGTCTTTCCACGTCCCCCGCGAACGTGCTGTCCATATACAAACACGATTGATAAGCACAAGTGAGGACAGCAGTTTATTGGCTCTTGATTGCATCATAATCTTCTCACAGTCTGAATAAAAGGGCCTCACTAATACGACTCGTCAGCTGACATTCAGAGAGAACGCTGCGAGGAAAGAAAAGAGCTCAGAAGGTGAGTATCTGCAACAACAAAGACCATCAATTCTGCTTTTGACTGAGGAAAGACACCCGTGGTGGTTTGACATTGTTACATTCGAAAGAGTTGAGGTTTTTTATTTCAACCTCAGAGAGAATTAGTTTAGAATTAATTTAGGGACATTTGATTGCTATAAAAGCTATATGTTGTACATTTTAACATTTAACTTATTTTATTAAAGTTATTTAATTAATTATTTTATGTCTTTTTTTTGATTCCCTAAGAGTTATTTGCCTGATCAATAATCTGACCAATAAGCAGCTATGAACAGACAAAGTGGTCACTCTATTATTCAGTTTATTTATTTTATTTAACCTATGCATCCGAAATAACTGACCTTTTATATGTGGCCTAAATTTACTCAGTGTTTTTGTCTTGCAAAATCAATAAGATGATATGTTGTCATTTTGAGGTTTGTTTCCGTAGCTGTAGTTAATGTTCGTTCCACCTTCATGCTTCATGCAGCTTTACCTCACATTCAGCTCTGAGTGCACCTAATTCCTCTAACACCATCACAGATTTCATGATTTCTCTTCATGGGATTTTCTGTTTGAGAACAAAGCTTCATTTTGACAATCCTGATGTTTTAGGTGGATTCCAACAGATAGTTCTCTTCAAGAAGCCGAAGTCAAATTTATCTTTAAGTTAAATTCACAGATGAATTCAGCGTGTCCTCAAAGTAATCTGATTATGATGCGGCTTTGAAGATTAGTAACGTGAGCATGGGATTATATCCTTCTGCAGCACGTTTCTTAATTAGTTAAGAAGTGTTTGTACGTACAGGATAATTCATTTACGTACTTCATTCACATCAGTTTTTCACAAAACTCAAAAAAAGAAACAGACATGGTTATTGATAATGTTGTATATTAATAGCTGTTGTCTTCATTTTAACATTGAGAAAGTGTTTTGTTTTTTATGGCATTGTCCCCAAAAACAGATTCACCAGCAGAAGCATGAATCTGCAAGTAGCCAAACCTGAAGCCAAGACTGGCGGCAAAGCTCCCCTCCGAGCCACAGCTCCTGGTTCTCCACACAAGGGTCCCCCGAAATTCAAACAGAGGAACTCCCGCCAGTTCAAGAGCAAGCCTCCCAAGAGGGGAGTCATTGGGTGAGCTTCTCTCAAAGGCACTTTCACGACTGTTGCAAGGTTTGCCTGTAAAAACAATATTCATATCAAACTACTTTATTGCCACTGAAGCTTGTAATTTCCTTTTATTTCTAGTTTTGGAGAGGACATCCCAGGAATGGAAGGACTCGGTACTGGTAGGTACAATTTTAACATTCAGACAATCTCTGCAGTCTTATAACTGAGAATCTTTTAAATGCCTTTTTTAAAATCATTTCTCTTTCAGACATCACAGTGATCTGCCCCTGGGAAGCTTACAGCCACCTAGAGCTACATGAGCTCGCTCAGTATGGCATCATTTGAATCTCTTTATTGTGGAACTATTTTTATATTCAAAGGGACCAAATGTAAAGCAGTAATCAACACAGCTCACTTTCAGATGGCAAAGGTCACACTACAATTATAAAACGTTGTTATGTAATGCATACCTGCATGTGGATGGTGTTGTTTGTTTTTAGGTGGGGTATTTTGTACGGTAAATCTATTTTCATAAGACTCTCAAGCTGCCATTTTCCTGTTCATAAACACCGATGCTGAATGTGTTCCTGTGTTACTGCCTGAGGCTGCAGAGGGATCCGGAAGTGAACGTTCAGTTAATGGCCAGCAGGAGATATTGTGTGTGTTTTTTTATACTTACAAAAATCAGAATAAAGTTTTGAATTTTTGCAAATGATTTCAAGCAGTTTGTTTGCTTTTAACCTTGTAAACTGAACGATTCCCTCTGCTTCCATCTAACAAACGCTGGCAGCAGAGTTGGAAGGACCAGAAGCCAAACCTCGGTCCTCTGAAGCTGATTTGGAACTTGGTTTTGTTTGTTTAATATGTTTTCTATCTGAAGTCTTCAAAACACTGTACAGAAGGATCCAGCCTGTGCCTTTGCTGGTTGATGATTACAGTATGACCTAAAGAAAAGAGGGGTCACTTCCAGCACAGTAATTACATTTGTTTCATCAACTTCTTTTTTTAAAACTGCGTTTAGCTCGAATTTGAGGTTTCAAGCTTCTTGGAGCCTCGATGTGATCAACAAGTTTCTAATCCACCATATTTAAAACAAAGTTCTGATTCTTTTCAGTTAAGCTAATATAAATCAAACTTTCACAATGTTAGTTTTACAGAAAATATGCCTTTGGATTATTTCTACTTTTTGATTTAGACCAAATAAACTATTCTGAAATGTCCTTTCATCAGGAGTGCGAGGTCACATGTGGGTACAATAAAGGACATGTTATTCAAAGCTAGAAACAATCAAAAATAATAAATAAAACAACCAGACAACTTTTTGTCTTCATAAATTCCTGTTAGTTTCATGTCTGGATTTCGTCTTTCATCAAACAGCTTTATTATTTCAGCAGCAGAAACTGTTTAACTGATCATTTGTACAAATAACTGAATCATATTAGAAATTTGTATTTCCCCTTTTGTGGATCAAGTATTGTTTCTAAATAACGACTCATGGTTACACATAGGAAGTGGAACAAAAACTGCTTTCATATCGGGTCCACCAGCTGCATCACGGTTTTTCATTTGAACTGGAAGTTTTGGTTTTGATGTAAGATCTTAATCTTAATCTTTCTAATCAACCTGTGAAAATGGCCTTTAGTAAAATAAAAAAAATAAGAGATTTGTTTCCTTGAGATTTGTTTGTGTTAAAATTATCTGCCTTACTTAACAATCTGTTTTTTATTTTAATTTTGTTTTAAGAGTTTTTAAGGTCAAACTTAATGACAAAAAACACAAACCCTGAAATAACAGAAACAGCCATGAATCTTTATATTACATTGTTCAGTGTTCATCGCTCTGTCTCACATGTGAAACTTATGCCAGTGGATGCTTTCCAGCAGGCGTGTGGTGATGAACACAGCCAGAATCTCGACCCCAACCACAACCACTCCGACTGTCCCAATCAGGCCCTCGTGCTGCTCGATCCAACGAGACATTCCCCCCAGACAGCCACCCAGGAAGATCACGCTCTGAGCCGTGAACTCGTCCAGCCGCTGGGCTCCCACGCCGCACTGAGAGTTCCACACCGTGCCGTTCTCCATGGGGTCTATGCAGCATGTCGCCGGGACGCCGCAGGCCAGCACCCCTGGAGCCGAGCAGTTGTAATATCTGAAGAGAGGGGAAAAGAGTTTCCAAGTAAATGTTGATTTGCATGTTTTATTTAATGCTGTGGTTACCTAAAGCAAAAGAAAGTCAGCCAGGCTCCACTCACATGTTGACCCCCCAGTCATGGTAGGTATCTGCCCCGCAGCACTGCAGGCCCGACTGAATCTCATCCATGATGAACCTCAGATCCAGATCGTCCTGATAGCGTGCCATGGCCACTAACATCCCTGACCTCAGGTAGCCTTCGATCTGGTCTTGCACGCTGTAGGCCATGATGGCGAACAGCACCTGAGCTGTGATGAGCATCAGCACCGTCGCTGAGAACACCTTCAGTAAGCAGCTGTTCTCTCTTAAAGCGCCGACACACCCTGTCAGGCAGAGCAAGCTGAGCAGAACGCCCAGGGTCAAGAGAATCAGCATCGGGTCGGTGCCGATGGTGTCGATCTTCTCCTGGGCAAACGATTCTTTGCTGATGAGGCCCCACATTCCCACACCAAGAACCACAAGGCCCAGAACTGTGAACACCAGGTTGCCCAAGAACAGAAAGTATTTTAGGAAAAAGTCTGTCAAGGAGTAATTGTAGGGGGGTTGGATCTTTGGAAATGTAAGGTTGGTGTCCTGAACGTTGTTGGTCTCTGTTTGAAATTCATTAGTGACGATGCCAAGCTCCTCATCTTCCTTTTCTGCAGCTCCTGACTGTTTAACACAGAAATATTGGGGTTCTCAGGAACGCCAATAACTATTTTCACCACAGGGACAAAACTGAAAAGAGTGAAAGCCTTACCTTCGGTATGAGTGGGCTGGTCTCGTTCGGTGTCGTGTCTCGCTTCGACCACGGCCACAAAAACCTCTTCGTTAAAGAATATCTGCGCATGTTGTCAGTTTGTGAGAGACGATCCTCCCTGTGCTTCCAGCTCAAGATGGCACGAGCTGAACCGAATCATAAGGCGAACGGTTGCTGCAGCACAGAGAGAAAAAAGCGTGCTCACAGAGTAACCCTGCTGTGTTCAGCCTCAGAGTGCTGCGAGGCCTGAGAGTCTGCATCATGTGAGAGTCACAAAGAGGGGATTAGATGGTTGTCAGACCTGAAACAAGGGGCTTTTGATGTGAGTCTGCATACAAAAAAATTTACTAAAATAAAAGGAGAGGATTCAGAGGCAATGCTTATTTTGTCCCATTGACTGTGTCCTGCAACAATTTATAATGAAAACAAAATTTAATCAGAAAACACTTTAATTTTTAAAACTGTGAAAAAAATGACTCTGAAAGCTGATCAACATATAAAATTTATGTTTTCCATAAATTTAAAAGGCTCCTAATTTTCATACTTACTGATACATACTGACAGCTACAGAATATAAATGATGTTTGTCTTCATTATAAAAAGTTAAAAAATTGTACAAATAATCAAAGCTGAATTATAAAATAAACTGTTTTTTTATGGTTCCTGTTTGGCAAAAGAAGGAGAAAGAAAAAAATTGGAAATGATAAATGTTGATGACAACTCTAACAGATAAATAAATGAACACACACACACACACACACATATGATTGCCAACCTTTCATGACCTGAGATTGGTACAAGCAAACAAATATGGTGTCATAACTGAAAACAAAAATATAAAACAAGTCTTTCAAATTATGTAAATTCAAAGCTCCTCCTCCTGTCAGTCCTGTCAGTGTGAGTGCTGTATTAAATGAGTCCTCCAGCACCTCCTCTCCTCATCCTCTAAACTCTCTGATCTGTCAGCAGTAAGGTCACTTTCCAAGTTACAGATCATTCTCAGCTCACACTGACAACATGCTGGGGAGCCTCTGCACTCTCATCACTGCTCTAACATGTAAGGAGGAGGACTTCCTGCACATCTGACCTCATGTTGGATTCATCAGTCTGTGTGTTTCTCTTGACTTCATGTGGTCTTGTTGTTTCCAGGTGTGAGTGGTGTGACGGTGGTGACACAGAAGCCTCCTGTTGTGACAGTGAGGACAGGAGAGACAGCCACCATGGACTGTAACCTGGGATCTGTGACTGGTAGTGCTGCTCGCTGGTATAAACAGATTCCAGGAGGAGTTCCTCAGTATATGCTGAGGTTTCATCGCAGCTGGAGTTCACCCCAATATGACACTGGCTTCCCTTCTTCGAGACACACGTCTACTCATCAGTCAACAACAGATTATCGTTTGATCATCAGTAATGTGGAAGAAGCAGACTCTGCATTTTATTACTGTAAAACATGGGACAGCTCTGCAGCTGCATACGTATCACAGTGATTTACACCGTGACAAAAACCCCCTCACTAATACTTCTGCTTTTCTTTCTTTCATTCTTGCCGTGAACATTTCTTCTCTGAAGTTGAAGCTCTCCATCCATGCTTCCTGTAAAGTCGCTGCAATTTTTTACAAAGATCATCAGACTTTTTTCAATAAACGTATAAAAGGCAGCAAATGTAAACCACTCACATCAATCAAGGAACAAAACAAAAATTTTAGATCAGCAACATTTTCAACACAAACATTAAATCAAGGTTTACTCTTTAACTCTGAATATAATGATGAACAAATAAAAACACCATCCAGAATTTAAAAATAAATTACTGTTATTTTAAAATATTTCTAATAAATTTATAATCCCATTAATCTGGTTAAAATG
This sequence comes from Kryptolebias marmoratus, assembly GCF_001649575.2. Taxonomy (NCBI): domain Eukaryota; kingdom Metazoa; phylum Chordata; class Actinopteri; order Cyprinodontiformes; family Rivulidae; genus Kryptolebias; species Kryptolebias marmoratus. Next base: position 9,096,296 of record NC_051441.1, on the reverse strand, counting down.
AACTCATTTCTCTACAAGCAGGGGAAGTTTTTCAGACTGTTAAAAAAAGAAATCACTTCTACCCCACTTCCTGATCAAAATGTTATCTTTTGACTCACTCACTGCTTTAAGAATCAATAAATGTTTTCAAAGTGACGTGTTCCAGAAACAGGTAGATTTAGTCTTCAGAGAATGTCAACAACTTCAACAAAAATACAAAGTTTTAAAAGTGATTTTTATAAACATTTCTGTCACTACATTTAAAATCATGTAAATTTCTTTGTTAAACCCTGTCAGTGCATTCATATGTGAAGCTATAACTGATTGTTGGGTTGAACATTAAATCTCCTCCCTGTTTCATCTCCTCAGACTCTTTATAACTCTCAGTTTGTCTTCTTGTGTCACTTGAACAGTTTCACCTCTCAGCTGGATTAGAAGAAACATTTCCAGCCCAAACTGCCAACATGCTGTGGAGCCTCTGTGCTGTCATCACGGCTCTGACATGTAAGACGCTCCTCTGCTTCATTTTAGATTTTAGCTTTTAAAACACAATTCTTTCTCTCATGTGTCTTTGTGTTTTTACAGATGCTGATGCAGCCAAAGTTTTGACCCAGACGCCTGCTGTTCACTCAGTTTCTACAGGACAAGAAGTTGTTCTCAACTGTAACATTCAGAAAGATGAAGGCAATTATGTCTATTGGTACAAACAGGTGCCTGGTGGGACTCCTCAGTATGTTATGAGATTTTATCATTCTCATAGTTCTGCTGATACCTATGGAACAGGATTCTCATCTGACAGATTTGACTCTAAAGCCACATCAAATATAGAATACCAGTTTGTTTTAAAGCGAGCAGAGACAGGAGACTCTGCAGTTTATTACTGTAGCACCTGGGATGATTCTGCTAAAGAGTCTGTATCACAGTGATTTATACTGTGACAAAAACCTCAGCACAACTACTTCTGCTTTTTAGACAAAAGAAGACATCTTGAGTTGAAGAAAAGTTCTCAAATGAAGCTTTCACTTTTGTTCTATTAAAAACCCTAAACCTTTTATTGATATTTTGTTCTACAAGAAGTTTCCACCAGAAAATTAAAAAACAAACAAACAAACATAAAAAACATTTCTGATTATTCAAAGATGAGAACTTTACTGTGATGAATTTTCCCGAAGCTAAAGTTTACAGTTCACACAATAAATTGATCATTACTGAGATTTTTTAACTGTAATCTGCTCACTTCAGGAATGGGTTCAAAGGTCACTAAAATTTAAAAGCAACAAACTTTTCACTCACATGCCCCAAACATTTAGTAAATAAAAGTGTGATCATTCAGAAACTTTAAAGAAACTTTTTGTATTTTTAAAACTTGCTGGTATTTAGTCTGAACTCATAAAAATTGTTAAAACATGTTGTCTTAAACAGTTAGAAACTATTTGCTGTCTTGACAGAAACATGTGTATAATAGTTACAAACAACAGATTTTATAGTTTAACTGATGTAAATGTTGATATAATTGTCCAAATTCTCAAACTTTTTAAAGTTTAAATGAAAAGTGAGTAAAAGTTTTCAACTCCTCCTTCCTTCATCTCTTCAAGGTTTTAACATTTCTCTGATTTTTTGATTCTCTTTTTTCAACCTTTAATCAGAACATCTTCTTAGTTGATACAATGAATGAAAACTGCTGCTGAGGGACCATCGCTGCAAAACAGGGTCAAACCTGAACCATCAAGAATATTCAAAATGTTTTCTGAACATTGTCAGAGCAGGTTTGAAAATAAACACTGAAAGTTTTTTTCCAAGAATGAGTAAATACTTTTAAATCTCCTCCTCCTCTCCTCTCCTCAGTGTCTTTATAAGCTTCTGGTTCTCTCCTCCTTTCACTTCAAGCTGCTCACCTTTCAGCTGAACAGAACCAAACATTTCCAACCTGTCAACATGCTGTGGACCCTCTGCAGTCTGATAGCTGCTCTGACCTGTAAGATTCTTCTCAGCAGCTTGAAAATGACATCTTTTCACATTTAAAGCTTTTCCTCATGTGTTTTTCTGCATGTGTTGTCAGATGTTGATGCAGCGATAACGTTGAACCAGACGCCTCCTGTGCTGAAAGTTTCAACGGGACAAGAAGTTGTTCTAAACTGCAACATTCAGAGACATGATGGATATTATGTCAGCTGGTATAAACAAGTTCCTGGTGGAGTTCCTCAGTATGTTCTGAGATTCCTCCATCGAGGCAGCTCCCCCTACTTTGGAACAGGATTCTCTTCAGATCGATTCGACTCTAAATCCACATCAGACACAGATTATCAGTTTCTTATTAAGCAGGCAGAGGCAGGAGACTCTGCTCAGTATTTCTGTCACACATGGGACGACTCTGCTGCTGAAGCTGTATCACACTGATTCTCTCTGTGACAAAAAGCCAAACCAGACAGCAGCAGCAAAACTAATAAAACATCTGAAGATGAAACACTGAAAATCACACAGCATCAAACATGACTCTGAACGGTCCTGCTTCAACTGGTCTGCAGAGACAAAAGTGAATTAGTGTTTTGTCAAATGAGCCGACTGATGAAATGAAAGAGATGTTGACAGTGAAAGTTGGTGTGAACAGGATGTTTCAGTTCCACTCCCTCATCAGAGACAATCAGGAGGTTTTTGTACAGCCATGTGTACAAACTGAATCACTGTGGTATTCGGACAGGGAACCAAGCTGATTGTAACAGGTAAGTTTCTACTCAACTCAGCAGGAAACAAGTAATAATCTCCATTTCATTGTTTTATTCTCTTTAGTCACTCATCTTCAGGTCTGTAGTTGTTTGTTTTCAGTTGTTTCCATGAGTTTTCTTGTTTGAAATTCAGCTGTGCTGTAAATAATCAACAGCTGATTGGATGTCAGATCATGATGGAAACATTTAATATGTAGTTTCAAAATTCACCTGTTTTTAGATCCATCAGCTTCATCAGCACTGTGACTGACAGACTAATCTGGAAAGTATTAGAGAATAATAGTTTTAAAGGATTATACAGTATGTTTACAACATTGTGCTTCTTTATGTTAGTAACTAGAGACACATGTGATTATAGAGGAAACATTTAGAAACAATTTGTTCATTACATTAATGTTTATAATACAATACTAACAATCTGCATAACTTTTATGTGTTAATCTTTTTGTTATGTGCAATTTCTAACACATTTTATTTCAGGAGGAGAAATGATGTATGTTAAGATGATTTCAGCTTGATTAGTACTTTGAACCAATGTAGAAACTTTCATTTTTTAGATACTTTTTCTAATTGACTTTTATATCTTAGTTATTTTATTTAGGTTTTTATTTGAGCTCCTTTTAACTTGTTTCCATGTTGTCTCTAATACTACTCATTTGTTAGTTTTATAATACGTATTTATTGTTTGTAAAGGAAGCAAGAGAAACGGCATATCATACTTTAGATTATATATAGACTGAAAATGTTCTCCACATTTAAAACCAGTGACACAAAGTATCGTATATTTATTAAGATGTTGTGTTTGACTTTATGGTAGATTTGTTTAGACTTTTGTTTCCCCTTTGAATTCTTTATATAGTGAATGTTTCAGTCTTGAACTGGACGGATGGAAGACAGTCAGGACAGGAGGAGGGAGGCTGGAGCCTGAGAGGACATGGAGGACAAGATCACAATAGTGAGACAGAAAACTTACAGTATAAGACTGAAATATTCACTATATAAAGAATTCAAAGTTGAAAGAAAAGTCTCAGCTAATCTACCATAAAATCAAACACAACATCTTAATAAATATATGATACTTTGTGTCACTGGTTTTAAATGTGGAGAACATTTTCAGTCTATATATAATCTAAAGTATGATATGCCGTTTCTCTTGCTTCCTTTACAAACAATAAATACGTATTATAAAACTAACAAATGAGTAGTATTAGAGACAACATGGAAACAAGTTAAAAGGAGCTCAAATAAAAACCTAAATAAAATAACTAAGATATAAAAGTCAATTAGAAAAAGTATCTAAAAAATGAAAGTTTCTACATTGGTTCAAAGTACTAATCAAGCTGAAATCATCTTAACATACATCATTTCTCCTCCTGATATAAAATGTATTAGAAATTGCACATAACAAAAAGATTAAAATATAAAAGTTATGCAGATTGTTAGTATTGTATTATAAACATTAATGTAATGAACAAATTGTTTCTAAATGTTTCCTCTATAATCACATGTGTCTCTAGTTACTAACATAAAGAAGCACAATGTTGTAAACATACTGTATAATCCTTTAAAACTATTATTCTCTAATACTTTCCAGATTAGTCTGTCAGTCACAGTGCTGATGAAGCTGATGGATCTAAAAACAGGTGAATTTTGAAACTACATATTAAATGTTTCCATCATGATCTGACATCCAATCAGCTGTTGATTATTTACAGCACAGCTGAATTTCAAACAAGAAAACTCATGGAAACAACTGAAAACAAACAACTACAGACCTGAAGATGAGTGACTAAAGAGAATAAAACAATGAAATGGAGATTATTACTTGTTTCCTGCTGAGTTGAGTAGAAACTTACCTGTTACAATCAGCTTGGTTCCCTGTCCGAATACCACAGTGATTCAGTTTGTACACATGGCTGTACAAAAACCTCCTGATTGTCTCTGATGAGGGAGTGGAACTGAAACATCCTGTTCACACCAACTTTCACTGTCAACATCTCTTTCATTTCATCAGTCGGCTCATTTGACAAAACACTAATTCACTTTTGTCTCTGCAGACCAGTTGAAGCAGGACCGTTCAGAGTCATGTTTGATGCTGTGTGATTTTCAGTGTTTCATCTTCAGATGTTTTATTAGTTTTGCTGCTGCTGTCTGGTTTGGCTTTTTGTCACAGAGAGAATCAGTGTGATACAGCTTCAGCAGCAGAGTCGTCCCATGTGTGACAGAAATACTGAGCAGAGTCTCCTGCCTCTGCCTGCTTAATAAGAAACTGATAATCTGTGTCTGATGTGGATTTAGAGTCGAATCGATCTGAAGAGAATCCTGTTCCAAAGTAGGGGGAGCTGCCTCGATGGAGGAATCTCAGAACATACTGAGGAACTCCACCAGGAACTTGTTTATACCAGCTGACATAATATCCATCATGTCTCTGAATGTTGCAGTTTAGAACAACTTCTTGTCCCGTTGAAACTTTCAGCACAGGAGGCGTCTGGTTCAACGTTATCGCTGCATCAACATCTGACAACACATGCAGAAAAACACATGAGGAAAAGCTTTAAATGTGAAAAGATGTCATTTTCAAGCTGCTGAGAAGAATCTTACAGGTCAGAGCAGCTATCAGACTGCAGAGGGTCCACAGCATGTTGACAGGTTGGAAATGTTTGGTTCTGTTCAGCTGAAAGGTGAGCAGCTTGAAGTGAAAGGAGGAGAGAACCAGAAGCTTATAAAGACACTGAGGAGAGGAGGAGGAGATTTATACTCAAACATTCATTAATTCTATCAACATTTATTTTCATTTTTTCAAAATTCATCTGAATTCTGTCAATCATAATTCAATAATACGGATTATTTGTTGTATTAAATAAGTGTTGGCCTTTTTTCTTTATACTGACAAGCATTTTGCCTTTTTGTTTTAAAGCTTCTTCACATGTTATGTGTCTACTTCAATAGTTTCAGTGATTATTTCGAACATCACATGAAAAAGTTGATTAGTTTGGAAGCAGCAGACATGCAGTATTTGGGATTATTACCACAGTGTGATGTGATCCATATTCATCCAGAAAACAAGAGATTTCTTTTTGTGTGACTGAATGACTAAAATACAAGAAACAAAGTTTGATCCATTCATGAAAAATATATATTAAAAAAAAAAATTCTTGATTGTTTTTAAATTCATGTTCCTCACATCAGAAGTTGTAACTGTGTTTTGATGAGCTTTTTTCAATCATTTTGCACAATGCAACAAGGTCATTAAAAAGTTTTTCTTTCACGTTTTTGTAAAGTTTGAAGAGGTGAATGTGTAAATGAAAGGCTGCAAATAGCTTTTGGCTGGAAATAGGATGAGGGGAAAGACACTGAAACATACAGACTTTAAACAGAATGTAAAAAGAAAAATAAACACATTTTTTTTCAGTAAAGACGTTGGGAATAAGAGTTTTGTTTAAACATTTTTTCAAAAGAGTTTGTTGTGGGTTTCATGTTCAGAATAACTAAATGTGTGGGACATGTGAGTAAAATGTTTGTTCTTTAAGTTTAGTAACCTTTGGCTGCCAGCTGACCTTTGAACCCATTTATAAAGGGAACTGAGCAGATTATTATTAAAAACTCCTGTAATGATCATCAATGATGAGAGGAACAGATTTTACATGCAGAGAAATTCATCCCAGTTTATCTGAGAATTCAGTGTGTAATGAAGACAAACCAGGAGGACTAATATGGAATAAAAAGCATTTCTTTTAAATATGTTAGATTCTTGTCAAGTTCTGAGGTTGCAAAAATTTCTATAAAAACTTGAAGAAGTTTTAATAACATGTATAGAAGTAAAAGCTTTGTTTAATAGGTTCCTTTGAAGTGAAGATTTCCCTTGTTGTCAAAAAGCAGAAGTATTAGTGAGGGGGTTTTTGTCACGGTGTAAATCACTGTGATACGTATGCAGCTGCAGAGCTGTCCAATGTTTTACAGTAATAAACTGCAGAGTCTCTCTCCTCTACAGTTTTAATGATCAAACGATAATCTGATGTCGACTGATGAGTTGATGTGAACTTTGGAGATGAAAACCCAGAGCCATAGCTTGGTGAACTCGAGCCATGATAAAATCTCAGCACAAACTGAGGAACTCCTCCTGGAATCTGTTTATACCAGCGAGCAGCACTACCAGTCACAGATCCCAGGTTACAGTCCATGGTGGCTGTCTCTCCTGTCCTCACTGTCACAACAGGAGGCTTCTGTGTCACCACCGTCACACCACTCACACCTGGAAACAACAAGACCACATGAAGTCAAGAGAAACACACAGACTGAATCCAACATGAGGTCAGATGTGCAGGAAGTCCTCCTCCTTACATGTTAGAGCAGTGATGAGAGTGCAGAGGCTCCCCAGCATGTTGTCAGTGTGAGCTGAGAATGATCTGTAACTTGGAAAGTGACCTTACTGCTGACAGATCAGAGAGTTTAGAGGATGAGGAGAGGAGGTGCTGGAGGACTCATTTAATACAGCACTCACACTGACAGGACTGACAGGAGGAGGAGCTTTG
>NC_051441.1:8993936-9088593 GCF_001649575.2 Kryptolebias marmoratus | reverse complement strand
ACAAAAACAAAGCCTCGCTTGGGACAGACACCCCCCCACACAAACTCTCCGGAGGACAGGTCGTCCGCTCACGGTTCTACCAGTATCTGTAAAACGACGAGAGCGACGTGACTGCGAGGGGAAAAACAAACGAACCAGAGTGAATGTGTTTGTGTGTGGATTTTAGCACAATATTTTTTCTATGAAGTATACGATAGGTGTCTCCTGTAAATACTGTGTATAAACTTTCATGATTGTTACTAAGAGATGTTTATGTGTAATTGTCTGCCATACTGGAACAGACATGGAAACAAAACGTGGACTTTCTCCTGCAGGACCGAATGACTGTTATATAAATATGTATCTGATAGAAATAAGGATTGTTTGACAGCACTGTTGTAAAGGCTCAGCTTGAAGAAAAGCAGGAGGAGTCACGGTTTCGTTCTTCCTCATTCAAAGTGGTATGAAGAATGTATTACTCTTTCTGGACTAATATTAGATGCTTGTGACAAAAACTGTCTTTTTAAAAATATATATATATATATATATATATATATATATATATATATATATATATATATATATATATAAGAATTTTGCTTATATCTCAGATTCCCAGGGAGGAGGTTCCTGACCAGCAGAACTCACACACACTTCACACAATGTTTTTGATTACTTAATATCTAACTTAATATGATCTAACAGAGCTCTAAATGAAAAATACATCATGCTGAAGCTGCATGCACAGGAATGCAAGCGGCAGTACAGTAGAGAGAGAAAGACAGTCACATCCTGCTCTTCAGCATCTCTTTTTTAAATTGAAAATAGCCTACTTTAGATGCAAATGCACTGAGATGAAAACCAAAACTCATAGTAGTTGTAGACCTTTGTAAATCTCTCTGTATAAAAGTGACGGCATCAGATTTTTTCTGTCATTATGAATATATTTATGATAGAAAATAGTTAGCATATGCAACTGTGTCTTAATTGTTACAGTGTGTAAATCTGATCAGATTCTGCCTCACCACAGATAAACTACAGACTTTACTGGTGTCAACCCCACCATGAGAACAGATATGTAAAACCATCTGTGGCATTCAAAAAATAAGGTGTATTATATTCATTTGACAGACACATAAAGACAGGGGAAAACAAGATTTTACATAGTTCTCACAAGTCAAAAAAAAAGAAGAAAAAAGAAACTATAACTGCAAGTATCAAAGTCAAAATGCGCAAAAAAAAAACAGGTTCTGTAGTTGTACTAATGTTCCAGAGGACATTAACTAAAATTATTTTAGAAATTTAATTCTATAAACAGGTTTTCTGAAAACCTGTCAATTAAACAAATCATTACATATATGTATATATTTTGGAGCAGGCTTGAGTGCAAGCTAAAAGGTTCAGCAACTTATAAAATAATGTTCAGAAAATAAATGCAGTCTTTATATGTTTTGGGTCATATTTATGTCAACAGTTTAAAGAATGCTTTGATCAAAAGTTTTGTGGATTGTCTGTTCTGACTGAATGAAGTACTTGGATGAAACATATTGTACCTGATAAAACAGATCCTGTTATTGCAAATTTGGTAGAATGTTTTTGCATTTGTTCTTTCTTTTATAAAATAGGATGTTTTGCTAATTTATTCCTAAAAATAATTCAAATAATTTGTATGACAAATTTTCATAATTGATATAATAGATAACCCCAAACAATACGGAGACCAAGTCACTATTTACAGTATGTTGGTGATCAGGAAAATGGTGTTGGTTATAGAAAGATCCAGTTGCAAACTGAATCTTGAAATGTTTGGTAAAACTGGACTTTTGCCCCAAGTCTTGGTTAGCTTCCTTAAATGTGAGACTCTCCTGTGTCCTGGGTACTTTTGGATCCCTGAGTATAAAAAACAGAGAAGTAGTTAAACCGGTGATAAAAAATAGTTTGTGCAAATAAAAATGCACCTTTATTATAAGGCAAAGCTTTGCTGTATCTTTAAAAATACAGTATATGTCATTTTACACCTCACTGACTTAAAACCTTTAAAAAAACACAGCAGTAAAAATGAGATTTTGCTTACTTGTGCTTTGCTGGAGTCCGAGTAACTGAACTCGGAGCGTTTCCTCTGTCGAGGTGCACAAAAATGAGTCAGAATGTTTGCATATTCCTCTCTCACCTGAAATCAGAATGCAAATTGAGTTCTGATGTCTGAAAAGATAGCAAAGCTAGTATCATTTTTGTTAACAACATCAAAACCAACCTGTTTAAAAAACAGACAGTGCATAACAAAGAGCATAACTCCTTGAAAGCTGCCAAAAATTGTGAACAGATAAGACATGACTATAGTGCCCTTCTCAAACTGGAAACACCTGAAGATCCACATGGTGCCAAGAATGCACATCTGAGCCACTGCAGTAATGATGAACGCCCTGCAGGAGGCAACAAATGCACACATATCATTTCTAGGGCTTTTAAACGCTCCAACTTTTTCTGCAACTTTATTTTATTTTGTTGATAAGGCAAAAAAGAAAAAGAAAACAGCAAAAAATAAAGATAACTATGCAAAAATTGGGCTTTTACTTCCCCACATTGGAAAATATAGTTTGCATACATATTCACTGTACTTTTGATTACTGCAGCCAGCTTGTGGGTCAGTGAGAACTTACTTTATTTTCTGCAAGCTGTCCATATCCGGGTTTAGGCTTGAAAACTTCTGTGCCAATTTCCACGCAGTGATCAGAAAGAAGAAAATGTTTACCTGGAAGACAACATCACAAAGTTTTAAAAAGAAATGAGGTCAATTTTCAAGATTGTAATGAAGTAAAATATCTATTTATGCTTAGAATCTTACAATGATAATGACACACGCAGGACCAAAGAAACTCCAAATGGAATCCAGGTTTAGCCAGCAACTAAAAGATATGTTAAGATTATTTTAGAAGGGTTTATTTAGACCTAACACTTGATTACCAAAGAAAAAAAGAATGAGTATGAATTAGCTGAAATAATACAGGAAAACTTACTATCTCTTAGTTCCATATCCCTTGGCATTAACTAATGCAGAGACAGCAACAATTACAGCCGGGACTCCATAACCACCTGCCATCATGTAGATTGTATTAAAGCTGGTGTTAAAGACCAAAACTACCATCCTGAAGAGCTGTATGCCTTCCAGACACATCCAGCAAAACGCTGCCAGGTAGAAGAAGTGCAGCATCCCTGCTACAACTGCACATCCAACCTAAGGAGGAGAGAGATGAAAATCAGCACTGATGGCTGTGAAAACTGACTTTATGCAGGATAAAAAGACTGAGGAGGGACTGCTTCATGAGATAATCCCTACCACTTGCATAAATCATGCAGTAGCTGCACTTTAATTTGATATTTATGCCTTCCCAGTATTTGTAAGTAGTAGAAACCTTTAATGAACTTTTTTAGCAACAAGCTGTTATAATGTTTACCTTGTTCTCTGTCTGTGTGATGCCTGCAAGAAAGATAATGATAGCGATGAAGAGGCTGATGCAGAGGTGCAGGTGGATGGTAGTTCTTGGGCTTTGGATGGAACGGATCGTTGAGAATGTCAGGATGCAGAAGAACAGACAAATTAGAGAAAGAGAGAGGCCCACCCAGGTGATCAGCTGCAGCTCAAAATGGTCCTGATGAAAGAAATAATTATGTCAGCACATATGGACTGGAGCCTAAACATTATGATCTAGAATTTGATCAACATCATAAACAATAAAAAAAATGTTAACCTCTATTTCATAGAGGGCCATAAGCACAGCAAAGCTTCTCAGGTGGTTACAGGAACACACAGTGTATTTTGGGTTTGATTCCACAACACTGCAACCTCGAGGTGACCACGTCCCCCCATCCGTTGAAGAATCCCAGAACACACAGGTGTGGGAGGTTTCATTTGACTGTAAAACAAATTAATACATGAGGAAAAAAAAGAATGATCTTAGATTAATACATTTAAAAGTTGACTACAATAAAATCAAATGGAGTTTACTTTTACCTGATCAAGGTGGTACAAAGTTATGTTGACTGTCTCTTTGAGGTGATTTGTGTCTGTATTACTAACAGTGACAGTCACAACTTTGGAGTTTATCCCAAAGATCTGGTTCTCCTCTTGTTTCATGCCACTAAAGAAGCCACCAGCAGATTCTTCCAGGTTTGAATAACTTAGTAAGGACACCACCGTAAACCCTTTGATACCAGGATTACACAGGGTTAGTGTTAAAAATCATATAGTTTTAAATATAATATTTAGCAGTATCATCATTACCAGGATATTGGGAGAGATTTCCAGCAGCTACCTCCATCTTGATGTCCAGTTGAGCATGTTTTGAAGATAAAGTCTTTGTTTCTTGAGGTTTGACTGAGCCATTGTGTACCAGCAGCTCCAGTTCTGGTAGTGGAGAAGATTTTAGTAAACATATAGTTGTACAAAATCAGTAGTTTAGTGAATTAAAGTAAAGTCTATAAGTATAGAAGCACTTATGTTGCAGAACCAGATTGTTTTAATACTGGACAAAAGACTTAGTTTGAATAGTTGTCTGAAAAGAGTCAACTTATGTCAGCTGATGTACAATAATTTCTATTTAACCTGTGTGAGGGGAGGAACTTTTTGTCCGACGGGTTGTTATAAAAGGTCCAATAAACCCCAGAGCTCCCTCCACCAAGTCCAGAAAGGTGGAGACTTTCCTGTTATCATTCAGGGCTTTACTCGACAAAAGATTTTCGATAATTAACTGCAGAGTCTAAAGCCACAGAAAAGGAGAGGAAACAGAGCTATATAAGTGGATGTAGAGTGAAACAAGAAAAAAAAAAATAGAGAAAGACCAGAATGCCATTGCATAAACAATATACAAGGTTGTGCAGCAAATATCTAAACACCATCTGATAGAGCTTGAAGGGGATGGAATTTCCTGTTTCTGTAGAAGCTGAAGAAATTTGAACCTTTTTTAAGTTTAAAAAAAGACATTGGTTCTAATAATCACTTGTACCTTGAGAAGGCCCTCTCCATCCAGCTTCTTTGGATCCTCGACTTCTGTGATCTCCAGGCAACTTTTACTCAGTTGCTTCACATGATCCTCTACAATGTGTGATGTCTGAGAAAAAAAACATTTGGAAAGATGAAAATGAAGTGTGTGACTGCAGATGTGAAAATATGGGAATCAAACACATTCTGACTGGAATTTACCTTTGTCAGATTTTTCACGTTTTTAAAAACACCACAATCCAGTGCTTGAAAAAAGGAAAAACAAAGAACATTTATTGTGCTTTTTAAAAATGTCCTCGTTTTATAACATACAAACACCAATTTTATAATGGCTGCTAGAAACATATGAAAGGTGATATGTATTTACCAATGCAGCGAGACTTTTTGTTGCCATAGTTAGTGAAACCTTCATGACACGCACAGTAATGTCCACTGGGTCCACTGTGGCAGGTTCCATGTCCACAGTATGTCTTATCAAGCTTACACATGTCTGAATTAGAAACAAATTACAGAACAAGTTGTGGTCTGATTTTAAATGTCATCATGGTGATACATGATCATAATTAAAACAGTAAGAAACACTGATGGCTGAAAATATGAAATATCTACAAAATATGATTATGTATACTGATATACTGATTATGTATGTGCAAATCTTCATATCAAAACTCACCTTCACATTGTTCCACTTCTCCAGTGTAACTAGATTTGCCAGATTTCAGTTCAAAGCCAGTTTTGCAGACACAGTTATAACTGCCTTGTGTGTTGATGCACAATGAATTCAGACCGCAGACCTTTTCCTCTTTACATTCATCTATATCTGTACAAGGAGGAAGAAGAGATGTAAAACTACTCGAGGAAGTAAACTCACCCTTAGTTATTGCTAAACAGATAAGAAAGCACATAAAACACTGATCATCCTGTTACCTCTGCATGTAACACCGTCATCGCCATGAAAAGTTTTTACTCCAGTAGAAGAGATGAATCCCTTTTTACAAGAGCAGTTGTAACTGGAAATTGTATTGTTGCAAAAAGCATGAGCTCCACAGATGTCTTCAATCTTCAGACATTCATTTATATCTTGAGAGAAAAAGAAAGAACACTCATGCATGTTGTAGTAACAGGAGAATAAACATTTCTGTCATTACTTATTAAAAACAACTTACCTATACATGTTGCTATTGACATTATTGTAAAATTCTCCATCTTTGTTGATGATTCAAAACCTTTTTTACACTGGCAGTAGTAGCTTGCGTTTGTGTTAAAACATTGTGAATTATTTCCACATGGAGTAGGATCACATTCATTGACATCTTAATTAAGGAAACAGGAATGTGTCAGAAATGACCATACTAGGTGTTTGAATAAACATACTTTTATCAATGATGTGTAGAAAAAAAAGGTAAACTTTTTTATTTTTACAAAATATTTTAGCTAACATCATAAACTTCAGATATTCAGTGTTTGAATTTTTTTAAAAGGAAGAAGCACACATTCTGAAACATGTTTGTTTTTTTATGACTGGTAGTTTGTTTTCCATACCAACACATCCTGACGGCTGGGAAGAAAACCCCAAGGGGCAGGACCGTATGTTCTGGGCCATGAAAATAGGCAGGAGCCAAACTGAAAAGCAAACAGAACAATGTTGTTACACTTCATCCTAAACATTCTCGACCATTCACTATAATCAAAATTATTTTTTATCATTATAAGCTTCTGTCTGTTTGTGTTCCAAGAAAATCAAAAGATTATTTTGACAAAATTATTAAAGCCAGAATTATGATGAGTTTTAGAAAGTTCCTGATGAAAATGCAAAAGCCACATATTTCTGGTCTTTCTTTCCTCAGATTGTTCCAACACCACCTGCAATGGCATTCAAAAAGTTCCACATGTCTGTTTTTGGTGAGCCTGGTTTCCTCTGTGTGAGGAAACATGAGCTAGAACAGAATAACACTTTGCAAGTAAAGCCTTTTAGAGTATAAAACCAGTTATCTGGGGTTTCCTGAATGAGCAGATGGGTGTAATACACAGCATGAAACAGGAAGAAAGTATTTTATACTGATCGATCTCTTGAGTTCAGAATAAACCTAAATAATGCCTCTATTGTTAATTGGTCGATTTATTGCTCTCATTTTCACTAATAGTATTTCTTTTTTAGAAGATTTTTAGATGCTTGTAAAAAACTAGTACCTATGTAACAATTTGGTGTTGTACGAGAACTTTACTAATAGTTTAGCTGTAGGCAGAATTAACAATATATGTATTTAAAACTTAAACAATTTAAAAACAAAAACAATAGTGATTTTAGATGAACACAGAGCTGATAATGGGACAACATACAGGACTGTACGCTGTTGCTATGACAGTGGAGAGGAAATATTTCGCTATCCTGGATTCTAATTAAACCACTTCTAAAAATGTTTAATGGTTTTCAGAAGTCATATCGTGTTAGTGTTGCTTCTTGTTGTTGGTGGAAACAGTCCTCCTGAGGTTAGTTGAGCGGTAAATGCGGTCACTATGGTAAGCAGTAATGTGGGTACTGAGAGATGAGCTCATAGTGTATAAATACTGCTTTAAAGTAAATCGAACAAAGGTCCTCTGTTTGCTGCTGTCACCCTAACAGATTATTTAAAGAAAAGCTGCAGTGTTCACTTTTTTTTCTGCTCTTGTAGCTTGAGCTCTTTCCCAGGCTTATTCTGTGACACAGCTGTGAATATTTTTAACATTTTATAACATATCACCAGTGTAACTCTAAATCTGATGGCTAACTTTTCCTCTATGGAAAATTACTAAACAAAGTTTTGAAGCAGAAAATCTGAAACAGACAGTTCATGATTTGATTGTTATTATTAGACATTAGTTTACTTTTAGTCAACATATACTGGATAGCTACACAAAAGTCATCAACATCTAGTTTCCCAGGTTAGTAGACTGCTTTATTTATCACTTCCTGTGGAAAACTTTTAAACGGATGATTTTCCATTCAAGCTACTGTGTAAATGGATGACAGATGTGACTCACCCAGCATTAGGAGGGTCCACTTGCCTACCATGGTGAGAACGCAGAATGTCCAAATCTGTATTTTTAAAGTTGAAACAACTTGAGAATTAGTCACATTCAGATGATCAGGAGATCTTTTCTTTCTGTTCCCAACTTTTCATACAATTTTCCAGTATCTGAAAAACGAAAAACAAATAAACCTTGAATACTTGGTTTAATGTGAACTGAAAAAAAATATTACATTTTATGCCAATCTCACAAGTTGTTGTGATTTTAACAGCCCTCTGTTGTATAGAAATGCCTATTTTTAATTTCTTTCTTCTTTCTCTTCTTCTCTTTCATCTTCTAATTTCTCTCGATTCATCTGATGTGCTGGGATTATTAAAACATTTAGTGGGTTTCCTCCTCTCTCTCTCCTCTCTCCCTCTCTCTCTTTCTCTCTCTCTCTCTCTCTCTCTCTTCTTCAATATCTTCTCGCCATAAGATTGTTTTAGTTTAAAACTTTGACATAAAAGTCGGAGTGTGATATACAGGACATTCCTTCAAGGAATGTGAAGCCTTTAATTTCTTATTGTTTTAGACAAATACAGAAGTAAAACAAAATCAAATAAACAAATTAATAAATAACACCCAATAGGCTGTGCGTGATGATACATTTTGAACATTTGATTGCAATTCAGATATTCTGACCCGAATGCCGAGTTTTACAAGATATAACAAATATTACATCTTGTATCAATATCATCGACTGAAGTATACAGAATTATGTCAAAACATAAAAGCTAACTCTGAAAACAATATTTAATCATTAAACAAACTCCATGAAAACAATTTCATGTCAAATGTTGATTGTTTTGAAACCCACCAATAGAGCAGTATGGGATGGATCTCACTTGAAGTGTGCTGTAACTATAAATTATTCCTCACTGATTCGTGCACGCACACCCACAAAGAAGACGATGCTCTGCAGTAAAAAAGGTTTTGACTGAAAGTGTCTCTGACCCGAATGTACAGGAATAAAGTCTGAAAGATTTGTAGACATTCTTCAGTTTTTACAGGGATTTGTTTGAAAGCTTGAAACCTCTGAGCTGGTTTGTTCTGGTTCCTTGCAAACAGATCAAGAATGACTGAAATTAAAGTAACACAAGAGAGACAGAAAAAACAAAGGGACAACAACAAAAACTGTTTGTAAAAGGAGAGAAGGTATCTTTTAGACATTATTTCAAAATCTGCTCTTAGTTTTGTTTATTGGTGCAGTTTTTTTGGTTGTTGTGGCCTAGCTGTAGCTTAGCTGCAGACGTGTACTTTGTTGGTTCTTCAGCTCTTGTCTGAGCGTTGTCGTCCTTCTTAGGAAAAAAAACGCCAAAATATTTTGCATGAGCAACAGCTAATAAGAGCCTTTACCAGTGGTGTAAGTTCCTGACAGGAAGAGCACCGAACTAAGCTGTGCTGCTCAAAAGCTAAGTAAGTTGCTATATAGAACAACTCTGACAACAAATTTAAGAATGTTTTGTCAATCAAACATAATGAGTGAGAAGGGTTTTTTAGTATGCTATATGACCTTATGAAAAAAAAAAAACTGTTCAGATGGGAGATAGCAGATTTCCAGGAAGTGGTTTTGAACAACACAGAAATAGGAAATTAAACTAAACTTAAAAAAAAACCCTGAACAAACTATAAAATATTGCTTGTAGTATGTGTGAGCTGAGCTTATTTATGAAAAACAAATACATTTGTTCAGCCAGCACCATTTTATCTTCAGGTTTCAAGTGCACCTTTCATCATAAGGCATAACTTGAAGACTTCAGTGACCATTATCTTTAATGTTAGATCTGAGATACTACAGGAATCAGCAAATACCTCAAACAGGATGTTTCAAAACATCCTGTTCTGTTATCATGGAAACAGAAAACATTTAGTGCGCTGTATGTTAGTTTTATGAAGCTGATGTTAGTTTCGTGCAGCATGGTGGTGCACGAAACTAACATCAGTGGTTAGCGCTGTCACCGCACAGCAAGACTGTGACTGATTCACTTCCCAGCTGAGGCCTTTCTGTGTAGAGTGGGTTTGTACTCTGTTTCCTCCCACAGACTAAAATCATTCATGTTACATTAATTGGTAACTCTAAATTGTCCCCAGGGCTGAGTGAGAGTGTGAATGGCTGTTTGTCTCTACGTGTCCCTGTGATGGACTCCCGACCTGTGCAGGGTCAACCCCACCTCTCACACAATGACTGCAGGAGAGAGGCACCAGCTCCAGGAAAGGAAAAGGCCAGTGAAGAAAATGGATGGATGTAAGTTTCAGAAAGTAATCAAAAAAGTGTATTTGCTCTGGGTAAAAACAGAAAACAAGAAGGTGATTTTGAATAGAAACATTTATTTCACTATTATTGTATCATCACAAGATAGTGTGAACTACTTTTATAAAAACATTATTTATATATTAAACTAAACATCTAAAAAACATACAGCTGTACTGACTGATTTTAATATCCTCTGATGCCTGTTGACTGCTCAGAGAGAAATTCAGTCAAACAAGAACAAAAACACAGGTTGCAAGCTTCCTACAAATTGTCGACGATTTTAGTTTGTTGTACAGTTTAACCCAAACTATCAGTGTCTACACATTAACTTCACAACTTCGTATGAAAGGGGACTGTAACCTGAAAGGTGTACAGTCCATGGTGGTTGTCTCTTCTTTCCAGGAAGCTTCTGCATCACCACCGTCACACCACTCACACCTGGAAACAACAAGACCACATGAAGTCAAGAGAAACACACACACACACACACACACACACACACACGCACCCACACCCACACCCTGCACATTGGGGAAATAAGCTGAGGATTTGGTTGCTGCTCTCAAGTAGTTTCGTTTGTGCCTTCATGCGGGCATTTTTCTTTTCAAACCTGGCCAATGCTGCTCTCTAGTGTAGTTTAGGACAAATAACTCTATACTTTTAGAACTCACATTAATACAGTTCAAAAACAATACTAAAATTATTGCCTGAGACATTACACCACGTACCATGTATGTGTGTAATGTAAAACGAGAAGTAAGCTTATTCAGACCATTTGTGATGGTTTTGGTCTCAAAGGATGACTTTTCTTTGCTTTAGTGCTAAAACACTGAAGTGTGTCTGTCATACAGTTTGTAGCCACTTGGTTGTGTAAAAGAGCAACTAGGGGATAAATAAATCAGAGTTCAAAAACTGGGGGGATAATCCTAAATATCTATCTGATTTCTTCTGTTTTTTCTTTCTTGTAACAATTAGGATGATCAGGACAGCTAAATAGTTCACTTATTGCTCAACTTCATCTTCATCTTTAAAACTTAGTTTAATTTTGTATTTTAAGTACCTCTGTACATATGGCAGATATGACAACTAAAAGAATGACAGCTAGCTGCTTTTTTCTGAGACAGTGACACAACTTTAAACTTATTTCAAATTTTAAGTTAGGCTTTTGAGATTTCTCTGATGAAATTTTGCCTTTGGGCAGCTGCAAACTCATCAAATGTGGGTTCTTGTATTTATTTGCTTGTTTTTTTACGTTTTTTTTAACAACAAGCAGTCTAACTTTACCTTTAAGAAAGAACAGTCGTAGATATCATGTCAGTGATGGATTTTTTCATATGAATGATCTGTTTGTATAAATTCAGTATTTATTTTTTGAGCATAGCTGTAAAATTTCATTTCAAATACCACAAAACAAACAATAACAACAAAAACAGTCCAACAGAAATTTAAATTTGGCATTTCCTCTATAGAAATCTATTCATTTTGAATTGTTTTGTAACAGATTGAAAATAAAGAATGACTATTTGCAGCTGGTGTCGCTTTGCAGGTGCTTTGATTTTATTTTGAAAGGTGAAACCGGAAACGCCCGTTCTCGTGGTCGCCACACATCAGTGGAAGGTGTTGCTCTGTCCGTCAGAATCGAATCTGAGACCCGAACCCGTCAGGTGTGTGTGAACTGTCAATGAGCGGCACGAGGCGCCTGCTTTGGGTACGACATGCGGACGGAGATTTATTCTGAAAGGAACGCAAACAGGATGTGAGCAAATGTTTGGCTCGGTCAAGATTTTAGTCCATAAAATCGGTTTAAAAAAACAAAAACGGATTGTTCCACCTGGTGAACTGAAAGAAGACGGTGCGCTGCGGGCTTTGTTGTCAGACAAATAAACAAACAGATGTGGTGAAAAGAAAAAATGACAACCGCTGTCAACATCTGTCTGCAAATGTGCTCCAGCTGAAGGTGAAGCAGGACTGTCGCGCGCGGCTCTCTGTGAAGAAGAAAATGCGCATTAGATTTTTTCCTTCAGGTCTTCTGAATCCCAGCAGCACCTGAGCCAGGGTTGGATTTTTCTCCCCTTTTTTTTGCTTTCCTCCTGTTTGTGGACTTGTTGTGTTCTGCAGCGCAGTGAGGAGGAGGAGGAGGAGGAGGAGGAGGAGGATGCTCTTTGCCCTTCATGTGATTGTCATGTCTTCGGCGTTTTTCAACCCCAGCTTCGCCTTCAGCTCTCACTTTGATACAGGTAAGAGTCCAACTGAGGGGGAAATTAATGGCGGTTATCATTGGGTTTTATGCATTTATTTCCCATAAATCTGCCGACTGATGAGACGCTATATATTTAGATTTATGTTTGTAATTTTCTCAGCCTTGTTATTATGATCATAAAACACAACAGTCACCCTAAATCTAAGAAGATGAGCTCAGGTGTGACGGGTTTTCCTCCAGTCAGCCACTCAGTTCTCGGTGACAAGAGGGTTAAAAGTTCTATCTGCACTGGATCTGCATAGTCCCACACATGCATCAGTGCAGCTGTGCATGCATGTCTGAAATGTGTGTGTGTGCTGTGGTCAGGTGCATGCATGCTAAATGACAGCACTATTGAGGTGCATGGATCCACTGTTTGAGTTTCTTTGGATGCTGCATTTAATCACCGTCCAGTTGTCAGGGTGATGGGATCCCTGGCAGAGGCGAGCCCAGGTGTTGCTGCAGTGCTTTGGGACGACGCTGAGCAGGTTGGTCCAGCCCTCAGCCGGCTGTGAGGGGTCCAACTGGAGCAGAAGAGAGAAATAACTGTGTGCAAACGTAAACAGGACTAAGGAGAGTCCCTGCTCTGGGCGCAGTGTGCCGAGCATACAAATGACAATGAGCTCAGTGCTTCTCAAGTTTCAAGCTTTATCTGTCCAACTCAAACCACACACTCTGAGTAATCGCTGATTCCTCTTTGTCCACTTGTTCCGCCCTCCTCTTCCTCCCTGTCCACTTCTGTCTTTTTATGCATTTACATCTTGTGGGGTGCAGTGGCTCCAATTTGTGGGGCTTCCATTTAAAATTAGGTTCTTTGCAGAAGCTACTGTGCCCTTGTGTTTATGCAATGTTTGTTTTTATTGTGCAACATTAAATGAATAAAATATGACTGTTTTACATTTAGGATTTTATAAAGCTAAGGTAGTATGATACACTGAATGGTGATGTTTAGGCCATTTCCAACACATTTTGAAAATCCCAAAAAATCTCAGAATCACCTTTATAAAATAAATATATGTGATAATGTGACATGAAATCTATGAAGGATATATTCATTAATAATCCTCAAATAAACATATTAATTGAGCTTACTTAAAGATGTGCTGCAAACAGAAAACATAAGTCAGTGTCATGTTTGGAAAACAGGAACAGTGGCTGCTGAGCTGGCTGTTTTCTGGTTCTGTAGAGTCCAAAGCGAAACAGACCTGCTAAACAAGGGATTCTCAATTGAATTACGGCTTAAACACCTGCTAACATAGGCTTTTCTGGGCTGTCATTAATTGAATTGTCTTGGCATTTCCCTCTTGACTATGATTTGGAAACTTTTCCGTTGTAGTAACATATATTTTTGTTCCTCAGATGATATGAAACAGCATCTCTGACTCGTTAGGATTTAAGAAGGTGGTGCAGGAGTGGGATGGAGCATATCGGCTGCATATAGCTGAGAAAAAATGGATTGTCTCTACTGTCAAAGTGATCTAGATTCCTAAGAAGAACAGTCTCATTAGATCTTTTTGCTCCCTAGTAATTAGACTTAAATCAATGTTGCTACGGCGATGGAGGGGGTGTGTCAGAGGGAGCCTATCCTCCCTGTAACAACTAGCAGTTAGGAAGGGAAAAATCAAGTCCTTTAAAGAAAATAGTCCTTCTCAGGAAGAGACAGCATTCTGATTGAGGTATTTGTCAAATACTGTAGTTTGAATAGTATAGTATGAATAAATTATGTTAAGATGTGCAGGGTCAGAGTATTAGATGCTTCCACCATTTTGAGTTTGGCAAACTGACCGTTTTAACAGAGCTGTTCAGTTGTGTTTTGCACACGCTCGCACACAATGTCTGAGTTCAGTTGACATCAAAGCTCAAGTGTAGACAGCGTTTGAACTTTTGCACCCCCCAAGCTAACCTCCACAGCTGCACTTCCTCCCTGCGCCCCGGGCTACGTGAGAACAGAGTGTTCTCTGCCTCTGCATGCACTCCTGCAAGCATTCACAATCACATACATCCAGATTTATAGGAAAACAGCCACCAGGCCAGGTCTTCATCACATTTCACGGATTTATATAAGCCGTCGGCAGGAATAGGCACACTGGAACAGCACTGCAGATCATGGACTCCAGCAGCTTTCACATGACCAAGCTGGGGTCTGCTATCTGTGGCATTCGCCACCAACCGCATCTAGCCTAATATAACTTCAGCACCATGGAGAGTTCTCTCATTTGAAGTGGGAGAGTATATGAAGGTGCACGCTCTGTTCATGTGTGATGTCAGTAGGTTTACTGTCAGGATAAATGGATGACAGACTGAGCTGGAAGGGAGCTGAGATACGTGCTGACGACGCAACATCGTAGGAGTTTGTCTTTCAGCACTCTCTTCTGATGCCTGGAGGTGGCAGTGGCATCAAGCTCACGTTTCATGTCTCTCTCACACAAACACAACAGCATGCATCATGCACTTTCTGCATGCAGGAAGGCCCTACACGTGCCCTCGTCAACATATGAGCCCCCTGCTGCAGGCTGAAAACAGTAATACCGGAGAGAAAAGATGTTAAAAATGAAAAGCAGACACACTCACTGAGCTCCTCCCTCTGACTCGGTCAGAACAAGCCAGCCACGGCTGACTGTTTGATTATTCATCTACCCGTGTGTAGCACAGAGCACTTTGGTTGTGTAAGACTGCCTCTGGGGAGAACTGGAATAAGAATGAAGTGGATTAAAGCAGTGAGGGGGACCTTTCCCCGTCTTCTGTGTGCTCTCAGTGTAATGATGTGGTAGCTCTTGGTTTTCTTATTGTTATAAATGTTGGAGGCTTGGGCATGTGCAGTGGAGAGGAGACTTGTAGTGTTTAATTTATTATCAAGACATTTTTTTTCATGAATCTGCTCTGAATTATTGAGCTCTAGAAAGCAATTTACTAACATCTCACACAATGGTGGATAGGGTTGGAAAAGCTTGTTAGTCAGTTAGCTTATTATACCTTACACCAGTGGTCTCCAATCCTGGCCCTCGAGAGCCACTATCCTGCATGTTTTACTTGTTTCTCTGCTCCAACACACCTGATTTGAATCAGTGGGTGATTAACAGGCTTCTGCAGAACATGAAGAGGTAATTTAACCACTGAATCAGGTGTGATGGAGCAGGGAAACAAGGAAAACATGCAGGATAGTGGCCCTCGAGGACCAGGATTGGAGACCTCTGCCTTACACTATCAGTTAGCCCTTAAGATTATACGTTGGGGATCAGTCTCAGCTTCTACCAAACAAAACATTAGCTCAGTATCAATAAAACTGATAGAGTTGTAGCCACTTATGTGTTTGCTAAAATTCCTTTGCTGTGGCCATATAAAATTTGGTTGACTTCAGAATTTAATCAGTTGCAGATGTCAGCCCAATGGTACTTTCTGAGAGTTTCACTAAAACTTTTTGCTCACAGTACAGACAAAAAAACACAAAAATATTATTGCTCCACCTTTGCCTTCAGGCAATAAAAATAGATTGACAGTAACTCACCACATTAACCTCTTTTGTACATTTGTACTTCTGTTTTTCCTCACACAAGTAACCACTCTCTCACAACACACACCTCCACATAAATACACACTCACACACACACAGCCTTTTGTCTGCATCACGAGAGTCTGACTAAAATGTCAGCTCAAGTTCATCTCAAGTGCATATTTGAGAATGTTTCTGTTATGCAGACACGTCTGCATGTGGCTCGCACATGCATCTAATTTGTGTTGATCGGCCAGAGCTGTAAACACACGACGGGCCTGGAATGTGAGTGCAGAAATGTGCTGTGTCAGCAGATACTCACTGATACAAAGCACGTCAAGTTGTGTGACTGTGGATGCAGTTGCACATTTATGGAAAAAGAAAGTGTAGTTTAATAAACAATAAACAAATCAATAAAACAAATTTATGACATCCTTGCCTTGTTATGTGTAGAATAGTTACTGTGGCCAACATATAATTAACTAATTTTCTTTTTTTTTTTTCATGTTAGTAATGCAACCTTTTTAAAACTGTAATAGCAAGCCATATGTGAATGTTTCTATGGTCATCAGCTCAAATTTACATTCAGTTTTCCCTTTTACACTCATGGCAGAGTTATGATTAGATCATTATCATTAAGGCACAAAATAATTACATACTTCAGTTTTGATTACTGCTGTGCTAATAACAAAGCATTAACTGGGCATTTTATGCTGCACTCAAAATGTTGTTAAATCAGGAGCTTAAATGAGATTTGGGCTGAGGAATAATTCAATATGTTATCATCTGTTCATGTAAGAGAGTGATCAGGAAGAATTTATTTATTTTCACAGAATTTACTGACTGCATCAAGATGTCTGAAAAGAGCAATCTGTTGATAATTCAGATATGGTTATTAAACTTTAGAGGACAGAAATCTGTCATAAAGAGATATGTGCTGGGAGGAAAAAAGAAGGATGTTATTCATTGTTTGTAAAGAGGCAGTGAACAATGGAATATATATATATATATATATATATATATATATATATATATATATATATATATATATATATATCATCTGACTTTCTGACTTTAGGAATCTCAAAAAGTGTTATAATTTAGAAAGTTTTATTGATATTAAGCTAAAACTTGGTGTGGTTGTATCTAGAAGTCATTCACAGTGTGCAAGATCTTTACCTAAAATTGTAGCCCTAATTGCTGGAGTTAATACAGTTTTTTTATTATTAGTTTTTAGCAAATTTTCATTAATCACTGAATGGATTTCAATTAAACTTTCAGATACTAATCACTGGATGTACGTCTAGAACTTAATTTTAGGTGCCAATCCAGTTTAAGATAGCTGCCACAGCTAATTAATATTAGCCAACACAAAATGGCTACAACTCAGTCAATATTACAGACACTAAGCTAAAATTTGATATGAGAGTCATTCCCAACACATACTCTGAGCGTGATATTTCAAGATATTGTGCATAATGTTATTTTCAAGGTTTGACCAAAAGAACAACACAATCATTTCTAATTATAAGACAATTTTAATCTGAAACAATGGCATGAAAGGTGGTGAATGATCATAAAAGCTGGCATTTCTGGATTCTCTCAAAGAATGGTAGATCGTTAAATACTGGTATTATTTTTCAGATTAGTGGTACTTACAGCTTTGGCTGCTACTTTTTTGTTGTACATCTGAGGAATGACCTCAAAGTTATTGTTTTTTTTTTTTGTCTTTTGGGTTAGAATCAATATGTGCACCGAGTAGCCCTTTGGTGTTGGACTTTGTAAATAATCAATGATAAATGGATTAAGCTGCAGAGCTCATCAGTTACAGTTATTGAATATTAGGAGTTATGCTCCTCAGCATACACAGCGGTGCCAGTGTTCTCTGCTCAGGTGCCATTAGAGAAAAGGGTCACAACTAGATGATGTAATTAAAAAGTCAGTCAAACTGTAATAAAGCATATTTCTCTTAGTCTTCAGTTTAATTAGAAAAAAGGTTTTCTCAGTGTTATAATGAGAACAAAGGTGGAAAATTGTGCTTCATTTTCTTTTTGTTTTTTAAACAAAATTAATAAATATATAAGAATACTGTTATATGCTTCAAGTGGCTTTAAAACATCTTTCTGTCATTATTAACTTTTTTTTAGTTGAGTAAAATGGCTTTAACAACATTTCTTGGTGCTTCTCAAAGCAAAGACTTGGATTGTTTTGTGTTGCAGAACATCCACACAAATAATGATTCATAGATGCAGCAACATTACATTGAGCTTCCTGTTTGTTTTGTTGGTTAATCTGACAGATTAACACCAAAAATCTGTCTGGTGTAGACAGAGTTGACATTCCTTCCTTTTTCTTTCCAGTGCCTTTCTAACTGGGCTTTCAGGAGATGAACATGACAGGCGTGTAATGCTGATCTATAGTGGTCCTCCTGGGCTTTCACTCCCAGTTAATGACAGTTATCATGGTTGTCTGCAGGCCGGCCCATCTCTCTGCCAGCTGCAGTCATTCACAGGAAGCTTGTGTAGAGATGGGCAGAGAGGAAGTAAAGTGCTGGAGGAAGACATATCCCACCATTAATCATGGTTTCCTGCTCCCCTCACTCACTCTGTGCTTCTTCAGTATGACATCTGTGCACAAACGTGTGTTTGCAGACCTCAGTCTTGGCTCATCCCTCTGGCATGTACTCCGGCTTCTTCTACTTTAGGTCCCTCTGTCCTTGTTTTAATGCATCACACTGTCTTCTTTAACGCAGCCTAATAGAAGGTGAAAGTTTGAAAATGATTAAAATTCTTAAAATCAGCCTTTCATGCCAGAACCTTTAATTAGGGACAGAGTTATAGCAGTTTTGGTCAAACCTTATAAATTACATTAAGCTCTGTCTAGTGCAATATTGCAAGATTTTATGATCTCTTTCTGAGCTTAAAGTATGTGTTGAGGATGATTCTCAGCTACTACCACATAAAACATTAGCTTAATATCTGAGTTATAGCCATTTTTCATGTTGGATAATGTTAGTTTGCTTTAGTAGCCATTTTGAATTGTGATGACTTTGAAAGTTAATCAGTTGCAGAGATACAATTTATGACTTTTTTCCCTGTATGTTTTATTAAAGTGTGCCCAGTGGTTTGTGAGATATTTTGCTAACAGAAAGACAAAGTTTACTTCAAGTAGTTAACAGCAAAATTTTAAACAATGATTTTACAGAATCTGTTAGTACTCAGAAAATTTGTTGATGATTAATCTCAGCTACTATCACATCGATATTTAAGTTGATATCTGTAAAACTGGCTCAGTTATGGCTGTTTTTTTGTGGGGTTTTGTTAATTAGATCGGCTGTGGCAGCAACCTTGGATTGATTTGACTCAAAAAGTGAATCAGTTGTAGATGTACAGGCAATAAATACTTTCTGCAACTTTAATTAAAATCAGTTCGGTGGTTCAAGATATATTTTGGTAACAGACAGACACACAAGTTTGGAATTCTTCAGCTGAGATGATTGTTTTTATTGTTGACCTGTTGTAACCTAGTACAACTTTTAGACAACTAAAATGCTTCTGCTGCCATCTAAGGCTGCACTTGTCTTCTGTTGCCGGTGAACCCAGGCCTCTTTTCCTCCGCTCATCCATCTCTAATATTGGATGTATTTGTGTGCCCAGTCAGGGCAGATGGAGACTCTTGTTTGGCCCTGCAGCACTGTCCTAAATGTAAATGCATCCTCAGAGTGAGTTGGAATGCCTCCTTGCTCTGCTGTACTCTCTGACTGTTTGTGTCTTTCTTTCCTTCTCGCACGTTTGCAGCAACATTCACTCCTACTAATCACTGAGAGACAGGGAAAGGGGACCAGCTAGCTCGGGTTTTTCTTGACATTGCCCACTTCTTTATTAACCCCTGGGTGTGACTGCAAACCTGAACATATTTGAAAGCCTTTCCAAGATGATTTAAATGTTGAACCACTGGTGAAATGCTATACAGTGATTGGTTCTGGGACAGTTGGAGCATCACCATCTCCCTGGTATGCACAAAAACCACTTTTTTCTTAACTCAGAAGTTGTACAATGTACGTCCCCTTTTGTACCCAATCCACTGAATACTAATTGCAGTTGGAACCATACACCACACTCCCTCCTTTTCTTCACCTGACTGTTTCTCAAGACATTTTGATTGCAGTTGTGTGTGGCTTGGCACAACGCCCACTCTGCAGGTCTCTCGGTCAAAACCAAAAGCTGGGGTGTACGTGTGCTCGTGGGTGCAGAAAAAAAGAAGACAAATGAAAAGCAGAACGAATTAAAGAGAGACCAAAAGGATGCACAGAGAAGAAATACAGCGTCTTATCGGGAAAAACTTTGTCCTAATCAAAGCAGACAGTTGTCTTTTGTGTGTCAGGTTTTTTTTTTTTCACTCTCATGGATTTTGTGTGTGGGCGAAACAAACCCCTCTGCTCTCATTTATCGCAGAGTCAAAAGTTAGACTTTGTATGCAGTGTAATAGGTTCCCTGTGTGGGTCCATGTTCTGGTGTTGGTGTGGAAGCAGGAACATATGGCTGAACCCTGGAGAGTGTGTGGGTGATCGTAATCGCCTCATCAGAATCCCATTTTCTCCTGGTCCTCCTTTGCCCAGTTTTTATGTTCGTTTAGAACAGATTTGTTTATAATACATAATTATCTCGTGCACCATAAGATCCAGAGTTCTATTATTATTGTCTACCGGGGAAGGCAGAGCGATAATGTTTTGGCCCGCGTCTGTGTGGGTGTGTTTGTGTGTGTTTGTGTCTGCACACAGGTTCATTTGTCTGTACTGTCAGCAAAACATCTCATGAACCACTGAATAGATTTTAATAAAATTCTCAGAAAGTAATCAATAAATTAGCTGAGCATCATCCTCATTACCTGCCTTTAAATGCTACACATTGCACATTTTTGCTTAAAGCTTTGGCATTAACTACATTAACATCAACCCTCTTTGTATGTTGGCAAAATATCTCATAAACCACTTGACATATTTTAATGAAACTGTCAGAAAGTATTTTTGTGGCTGTATTTTCCTCTTACTTTCCATCAGTGCTTCTGCTTTTTAAAGGTGCAACATGGCACAGCTGGACACATCTCCTTTTGTTAGTCTGACTCACTTTAATTGGCATTTGGAAACCATTTTCCTTCTGAGCTGGTGAATTATCAGCAGTCAGTTGTGTCAATAAATGTCATTACTTTTTAGAAGTTGGTTTTCTAATCGTGTTGCCATCATCAACAAACAAAACCCGCATTTTAGAAAACGTTATTTTCTTTGGCCAATAAAATGAGACTTTCTTGGTCTGTCTGCTGCTCCCGCAGCATCCTCCTCCCTGTCAGCCTGAGTTATGGGGGTGGCAGGGTGACTCCATCGCTCTGCCCTCCTGTCAGTTAGGATGTTGCTCATCTCCCTCCAGTCCCGGAGAAACCATTTTAATAAAGCTGGTATGAGCCCAGCTTTAAGTGCTTTATTTTCATTTCGCTGTTCTGCTGCTGATAAAATGTGTGCTTCTCAAATATTTACGGAGGAACGAGGGTCGTCACTCTGTTCCCAGATTTCCTGAGTAAGAGGGAGAGAGACAGATTCTCAAAATGCCACACTTATGAACATAGTGCCTCAGGTTTTCCTCTGCATGACTACATTAGACAGAAACAGTAAAAACCATGAAAGCAAATGGGGACAAGAAAAGGACGATGCGTTCCTCTATCTTGTCCTATTTTCAAACTTTTTGTCTTTGAAATCAATACATTTGCTGAGAAGTACAAATGACATCAAGCTCTGCACTTAAAAAAAATCCCTCTGGATTCCCTTGGCTCCTGTGTCCCAGAACCTCTAAACAGACACATATGCATTTCCACATATCTGTAATGTGCAGGAGAGAAGTTCACAACAATGGCTTTGGGTTTCAATCGCTTCATTTCAACTTATAGTTAAAGGTTTACCCTAAAGCTGCTACAGACACCTGATAAATAAATGAGACTAGAAGAAAAAAATGAATAAAGAATTTGACTGATATATAGCCATTTTTGTGCTGGCTAATGCTGATTAGCTGTGGCAGCCATCTGGAATTGGAAGGAATCTAAAAGTTATTTGATTGTAGATGTGCATCCAATGATTCCTTTCTGAAAATTTCATAAGCATTTTTCCAGTAGTTCATGAAATATTTTGACAACAGACAACCAGAGGTGACTCCAAATAGTTAATGGCAAAATTTTAAACGCAGATCTTATGCGATCACTTTGCACTTAGAATATATTTTGGAATCTGTTTCAGCTACTATCGTACCAAACTTTATCTTAATATGTGTAAAACTGACAGAATTAAGGCCTTTTTTTGCCTCCAGAACTGAGATACAACATTCTCCTGTTTGTTACTACTGACAGTGGCAGCAAAGCATCAGTGTACAGCTTATAGTTTAATGTCCACATGGATCGTTTCAGTGTTGTTAAAGCTCCAAATGTGAAAGGAGAAGAGGTGCCACTTCAACAGCTTTATAGGAGGCAGATATTTACCACCTCCAGGCTTTTTAAGCTAAGTTTGCGTGAGATGCCATATTTTATGATTTCAAAACTTTGAATAATGTTTGTGTTCTCCTTTTTAGTGTCTATAGATGCACCATAGTTTGCTCAGCTTTGGGAGCTTTTTAGATGTATCTCAGGCAAGACTTTCTGTGAGAACCAAGGAGGAAGTGGAAATTTATTTTGTGAAAAAAGAAAAAAAAAAAAGCCTTTTTTTTTTTAAAAAAAAGACTGCAATTTATCAGCTGAATAGCTTGCAGGCCATGACAGCCACCCTTACAGCCTCCTCCTGAAATTACAGCACATGTTCGTTTTCTTTTGTTTTATTTTTTATGTTGCGTCCTTCAGTGAGCCTGACTCCCTCTTATTCAACATGTTTCATTATTGCTTTGACACCAGCTGCACACTCGCTCTGCCCCCCCTTACTCCCATCCATCGAGCAATATGTCTATAAAATTAGCATATAATTTCTCAGCAAATGAAATAAAACAGTCCTTATAGATTTGATTTATAGGACAGACATGAGAGCTGCTGTGACAATCAGGCTGAAAATGGTTCTTAGCTGCTTGGATGTTCTCATTTTGAAGTATCCTCTTTATTTTTATTGCCTGCTGTTGAAGGCAAAGCAGCAATAATGTTTTTTGACAGTGTTTGTGTGTGTGTTCATTTATCTTTACTGTTAGCAAAATATCTCATGAACCAGTGGATGGATTGTAATGAAACTCTCATAAAGTCATTGGATGGACATGTACAGCTGACTAACCTTTGGAGCCAACCCCATCCAAGATGATTGACCCAGCTAAGCAAAATGGCTATAACTCAGCAAATTTCACAGATGTTAAGCTCAAGTTTGGTATGGTAGTAGTTGAGATATATGCCCAACACTTTGGTAATACCTATTAATGTCAACCCTGATTGTCTGTTTGCAAAATAATATCTCTTGACCTGTTTGATGAATCTTAATGATTTTAAATCCCATGTCCTGTCACACACTCAGCCTGTGTGTTACAGTCTATGGTGTACAGAAAGGGCACTGCTTTGGTTTAGTTTTGTTATCACCTTTTTTTTTTTCATATTACAAACACTCTCACATACAGAAGAACACAAACTCTGACAAGCTGTCACAGCAAACACAGCGAAATAAATGAAACCAAGCCAGCATGCGAGGCTTCAGCAGAAATGACACGAGGTTTATCACACTGTGAAATCCAATCAGCTAATATGTGCTGGCCATCTGGATGTTACCATGGTGATCTGTTGGCTGGTCAGCGCCCACATATTATTATTTTGAACGCTAACGTTTGAAAGACGAACCTGCTCTCGTCTGTTTAGCAGTCAGCCGTGTGGATCCGAGTCGAATGGGCTTTGTGGCTCTGACCTCAGGGTCAGGATTGGGTTGGAGTTGTGCTGTTTGTGTTGGGAGAGCTGTCAGGTTTGGAACAGTGTGTTCCCTGCAGCCAAATGGGTCAGGACCACAGGGGTCTCAGCCACTGAGCTGGAAACAGCCCACTCACAAGCCTCAGAGTTACTTTTCTGTCTCTTAATGTGTGTGTGCTTTGCTCACATTAAGATGAGGATATTTTTTGATCTGGCGCAGGGTTCTGCAACCTTTACAACTCGAGGAGCCATTTTTACCCTTTCTCCTACTAAATAAAATCTGTAAATGCTTCAAAATTTACTTGACCCTTAAAATTAGGATAAAACAATTTATAAAGTTTCATTATTTTATATGCTGTATAAATTTCTTGTACATCTTTTTTGAATCCCTAAAATCAAGTAATTTTCAATAGATTTGCAAAACTACTTTATGCTTTTACAAAAATTTGCCTCAAGTATGTTGGGAAAATAGGAGTTTTCTGGTGGATTTGGAAGGAAATCTTTGTTTGGGGAAAATGCATAAACAGAGTAAGCTAACAATCTGTTAGCTCAACAGTAAAACTGATCAATTCATTTTACCGTGGCAAATGATTGAAAGTCATTACGTGTGCATTTATATTCACTGATATATGTATGAATTTCTGTTAAAAAACAAGTTGATATATGCAGCCAAACCCAAATGACCTCCTGCACAGGAAATCTACCCAAATCTACCTGTTTTTTTCCCCCCTCTCTCCCTTTTCTATCTGAGCTTGCAGAAGGTTTCAGATTGTAACTGATGTTATATATTTGTGCTCTAAGTTCTGACATCTGGGTTTGTGGTCTGTTTTAATTTACTGCAGTCTGAAACGCATTCGGTGCTTATGTGTCGGTTGGTGATTGCATACAGGGAGACGGTGACAGATGATGAGACTCTTTCAAAATGTA
Organism: Kryptolebias marmoratus; assembly: GCF_001649575.2. Lineage (NCBI taxonomy): Eukaryota > Metazoa > Chordata > Actinopteri > Cyprinodontiformes > Rivulidae > Kryptolebias > Kryptolebias marmoratus. The sequence continues at coordinate 9,063,755 of NC_051441.1, read as the reverse complement.
TTTCATTCAAACACAACTGTGCTCTAACAGCATTGTGTGCACTGCTGAGGAAAACGTCTCCTTTAAATAAGATTTGGGTTGTGTAATGCTGTTTGCAGGGTGACAGTGAAAATGAAGAACAGATTATAGAATCACAGCACATATTCATATTCATCACAGTGGTCTACACTGAAACAGATTGAGAAACTCCACCTATTATTTTAATAAACAGCATTTGCATTCAAACTTTTTGCCTTCTTGCAGTAACTTCTGTAATCAAGCTACAGGAGCCTGCTTCCTATTCTCCCAACAGAGATGAATAAAAACCTGAAAAGAATGTTAATGACAAGTCATGCTTCTTTTTTTTTTTTTTATCAAGCTGCCATATTATCTGCATTCATACAAATCATCTTTATCTCTATTTGGGTTTTAATTTCCTGTTTGGCCCCTCTGTTTGCAATCTGATCTCCTCACGGCTCAACCCTTTTAACACTTGCTCCGCTCTCTGCTGTCGCACAGATGGGGCTCCGCTGAGCGAGCTGTCCTGGCCTTCTTCTCTAGCTGTTGTAGCCGTCTCCTTCTCCGGCCTCTTCACCTTCGTCTTCCTCATGCTGGCCTGCCTGTGCTGCAAGAAGGGAGACATCGGCTTCAAGGTGAGCTCCCTGCCGCCCCCAGCTGGAAGTGTAGGAAAGCAGAAATTGTACAAGAGGACGTTCTGGAAGGAAGCTTGACATTCTGGCATAAAATAACACGATTTAGACATTAAAATAATAATAATAATTTAATAATAATTTAAAAGGGTGTATTGTAAATATGTGCAATGTTATCAATATTAAAAAATATCATCTACAAGAATATAATGTGACAATTGCTGCATATAAAAGTAGTTTGAATTAATTTGCTTAAATGCTTTGATGGGTGTGCAACACAAACCATCTAAGAAAGCTGTACTTTTACATTTAGTTTAAATTCACACAAGCCTTAAGCTTCAGCAGCTAAAAATATTTGGTTTAGGACTCACAGATTTACTTATAAGGGTTGCCTTAAAATAAATCATCTGCTGCAAAAATGTAGATAAATTATAGATTTAAAATATTATAAATGGTCGTGTTTAGTTTTAAAATACAAGAGCAGCATCTTCAGATAAAAGTATAAGTGATGAGCCAGAAAGTTTGCACTTTTGCTGCAATCAGTAAGATATAGTACCAACACACACACACACACACACAATCCAATAAATAAACAGTGTTCATTGATACAGGAGCCTATTTTAATTTAATTGTCTGAATATGAATAAATAATTGATTTCTAGCGTTTGTAATTTGCAGAGCTCTTTGATCTACACGTTGGGCTGTAATTCTGCTAAGAATCCTTCTCCTTCCTCCCTGCAAATGATGTCAGCAAGCACCTTGTGACAGGCTGACACACCTTGTCTCTGTTAACGTCGCCCGCTGGTGGGACTCAGTCAAGCTGTGTCAAACATCTGGCTGATGAGGGTTAACAATGATTGACACAGACAGGGGGCGTGTGGAGAAGGAGGCAGAGCAGAAACGCTCAAGCTGCTCTGCAGCCTGAAAGGCCTCAACCATTCATGCTGCTCGGGAGATTCTAATTTAAATGGTGGCATCAAAATCGTCTTTGTTGGTTGAAATAACTGATAACAGCGTTCGTTCTGTTGTTCTGTTGCTAATGAATACAACAGAAGGGGAAACTTTAGTTTTTGAACATTTTATTGCACTTTATGTCAAAGACCAGATTTTCTATACGTCTTTCTTGTAATAACAGAAAGATCTGCTTTCCATCTTTTTAAGAATAGGTGATTCACTTTGTCCTAATCAACCTTTGTTCTGGTTGACATGTCACTATTGATTCCTGCAGAGATATTGTCTTTCAGCTTTAGGCCAGCAGAGAGTTCAAGGGGAAAATGCAGCCACCGAACATCTGCTTCTCCCTGAAATGACTCTGCTCAAGGATACCCAAGCTGAGCTGAGTCAGATGTTAACTACATCATGCAGGATATTTGTTTTTAGCTCATTCGCTGTGTTTACTTGGAATTGAAAGGAAAAAAAACACAAATGCTTATATTATATTCTAACAGCATTTTAAATTTAAAAGACAATAAATCAGCAGCAAATGTTATAGAACGCTTAATTGGCTCCAACTTCTTATCTCTCTGTGGCAACAGCCCACAGCTCAGCGCGGCCCATTTGGACGACGTGCATTCTTGCGGGGCTGCAGAACTGCTGCACTGTCGTAAAAGCTTCATTATTCCCCTCCATCGCTGTGTTCTTACTGGAGCGTGTAGTGTGTGGCTGGGTATTAAGTGCTTTCTAAACTGAATGCTCTCCCGGGAGCCGTGCAACGCTGACTCACAGCTAGGTGCTCGCTTTCACACTTCACTCAGAGGAGAGTGGCAGATGGTCCTCCTGAATGAAAAACACACCTACACACATTCCTGTGGACACACAATATTGTCTTAGAACACATATTTACCCACACAAACATACACCGAGGCATCATCCGACCGGCAGATAACTCCCTGGCTCTTAACCAGTTTTCTTTTTACTTCTTCTCTTTTGCTCCACATCTGATGTTGCTCCAAGTAGGAGGCAGGTTTGTTATGAGCTGTGATTCATTAGCTGCAGAAAAAGATGGATGGCTCTGTGCTCATGAATACAGCATTAAAGCTCAGTTTCCCAACATAATCTCTCCTATATGAACCCACTAACAAGATCTGCTTGAATTATTGAGGGAGGGTGTGCAGGATTCCTCCGGGACGATTTTAAGAGCGGTTCTGATTTAAAGACTCAATATGTTTATTGCTAACAAAGAAGATAAGATTAAAGGGTAGCAACATAATACAGCTCTTTACTTACTGAGGACATACAGTACCAGGTGCATACCAGATACATATTTAGTAAGTGCTACGCTTTATTATGTAATGCTCCAGATTAAATAAGCGTGTATGCACTCTGAACTAAAAATTAACATTTATGATTGAAACGTTGCAATCCTCGGTGGCAGTAAATTTTTAGTTAATTCAGTCTCTACAGCATTCTGTTTCTATTGCTCATGTGTAATTCAGCAGTGCAGAGATATTTAAAATTAATATAAGGTTAAAAGTGCAGTGATGCAGCGTATGGGTTTGAGATTTGCACACTTTTAAAATGATTTTTACAAGTTTTTCCTCGTAAATGTAAAAAATAAATCACTGACTTGAACTTTAATTATTCAGAGTTCTTAATCATGTCAGCCTAAGAAAACACATCTAGAAGAAAAACTAGATTTGAATTTGTAAGATTGATTTTTTTTTACTTTTCTATAATATATCTATAGATCTTGTCATTTATTTTTTCCCATTCTGTACTTGTATTTGATGCGACTTTACGAGAAAATAAATTGTTTTAAATTATTTCTCACATCAAGATAGAAAAATGCAAATGATGGTATTTGCGTGATTGATTTTCTGCTGAGATGACATTAGATGTGGAAACTGAAAGCGTGTCGGCCCAAGTTTAAAATACAAACATTTGAGGAGATTTTTTTTCTACCATCTACCAAACACAATATTATTAAAACTAGACCATTATTACTATTATCATTATTATTATCAGTCTGCTTTGGCCCAGTGGGAGGGAGGTTGCGTTCTGATTGGGGGGGGGGGGAGTCTTTCCCAAGCCCCTGCAGTGTGTTGAAGTGTCCCTGAGCAAGACACTGAAAACCCTCTCTGCCCCTGATATACTTATCAGTGTAAAATGGTGTTGTATAAGTGTGGACGAGGCTGAAAACTAAAATCTAATGCCTGACTTTTTTAACCCTTGAGTGGTACTGAGCATTTTGAGAATGAAAGAAGGTGAAGTAAAAACACTGTCACGTTATCTGGGTTCATAAAATCCAAATTTGTCACCCACTGAAAACATTAATGACATAACGAGACAACAAAGGCCTGAGACAAAGGTACTGAGAAGATGATATCTTTTATATCTAAACAACATATTAGAAAGAATGCAGTTTTAATTGAAAATGTAGGGCTGTTACGATCTCATCAGTTTAGTATTTTCTCTTATTTCATTTTAAAATACAAAATAAAAAAAAGCCTATTTGGAAGCAGTATTCAGAAGAGGAGAGAGAACAGTATGAATGACGCTGCCATTTTCACCCCTTTCTATTAGCAAAGTATGCCAGCTGCCTCCTTCCCTATGTGCAGTGTGACAACATAAAGCTGACTTAGCTTAAAGGAGGCTATTGTTTGATTTAGGATTGTGCTGAGGCAGAGCATGATGGGATGCTTCTCAGCAGCTACAGAACAAGGACACTGCAGTGGACTGTGGAGCAGAAAGAAATCACACAGGACAGAGAAAAATTTGGGTTATTGACTCGGAGAGGGTCACAGTTTTCCACTCCGTCTCCTCCTCCATCTTAGTAACAGTAACAGTGTTGCTGTTAAGGAGGGAAATCTGCAGTTAAAGGACCAGCAGCTTTTTTTTCTGTAAAGCTAAAAATAGACCATGCTCTTTTTATTCTACGTGCAGTAGACAGTTAACCTTAAAGGCTAGATATTTCTTACATAATCCACTGTAGTTGATGTAACTGCAGTTTAAGATCTTGGATGTTCATATCGGGGAAAAATTAGGAAGTTTTTTTTGGTGTTCCAGTCCAAGTCTAATAGCTGTATGTCACAATATTTCAAATCACACACAATTGTAATACCATTTGATTTAAAATAGACATTTGTCCAAACTTTAAGAGCAAAATGTATATGTTAAAATGCAATCTAATGTAAATTCTTACACTGCAGACGTTTATGTGAAGTTCTATTGTTTAAGATAGTGTATATAAGGAAGAACAGAATGAAAGAGAGGCTTTGTGTATGAAGTTTGAATAGCTGTTTGCATTAGAGTGTTCCCTCAGTGCGACTCAATGTACCCCACATTCTACATGGCTTATGTATGTATATGGGTAGGTGAATGCGCCTCAGTGCGTTTGGACGTCTTCACAGTTGAACCATTGTCTCCCACTATCTCAGTGGAAGGATGCTTGTGAGTGGATGACTAATCCCAGCGTGTGTCCGTGCGTCAGGAGTTTGAAAACACTGAAGGAGAAGAGTACCAGGCAGACCTCTCCGCCCTGGCCTTGCCGTCCTCCCAGAATGGCCCCGAGGTTTACATCCTGCCCCTCACTGAGGTCTCCCTGCCCGTCTCCAAACAGCCGGGCAGATCAAGTAAGAAGCCACACAACAACCTGAACACAAAACAAACCTACATGGAACTACAACACTCTGATTTTAGATGTTTTCTTAACAAGCTTTGCTGCAACAAGAGGTAATTTTTGCTCACTGCTATAAACACTGACTCTTTATAATAAGTCTCTTTTTGTTATATTGCATTATTGTTTTGTTCTCTTTTTCCTCAAATTTGTACTGCAATAAACAGATAATTCAACTCCTATTCATTTCAGTTCATGTTTTTGTCTAGAACATCCTAGATTTTGCAGGATAGTAACAGCAGAAAAACATGGTATGTTGCATAACTTACGTATTAAAAAATTATAAAAAATTTAGTTGATCCTTTGAAAGGTTTATAAAAAGATATACATGCTTTTTATGTATATCTATTCTGCTGCTGCATATGTCATGGGTCTAAATGACTTAACTGACAATTTTTTTATTTATTTTTCAAATTGTCACTGCTCTAAATGCAACAAAGATGTTAAGGAAATATTTGTCCCATTCCATTTTAGCAATAATGAAGAAAAAAAATAACTTAAAGATGTGTTTTAAACCTATTTTGTCATCTGTTTTATTCTTTCTGTCTGTAGTTAAAATGACCCACTGCAGTGGTGTGCTGCCTGCAGCCAGGAAGGAATCTGATCTTTACATTAACTCTGAAGCTTTGGGAAGCTTTCTTAAATGTATCACGCTTTACATTTACATCAGTGAAAAAAATGGCACCTCCTCCAATTTTATTAACTTACAAAATTTAAATTTGAGAGTTTTATCAAACATCAGTACTGAGTTTTTGTATTTAGTTTGTATTCTATAATGCTGCCCAACACTTTCCTCTCAGCTGCTTGTATTTTATCAGATCATTCGACCTCAGTTTAAAATGTGTGTTTATGTGTCCATGTGAGCCACATCCTGGGTGTTCAATTTGTCTCAGCCTGCATGACTCACTGGCTGTCTGCTGCACTCTGCTCTGCCAGAAGGGGAGGTTAGTTGCTGCTCAGCATCCCAGGATGAGAGCGCCAACACTGATTGGACAAGGCAGCCTGAGGCTCGCAGCCAATCACTGCGCTCGCCTCCGTCCCTCGTAGCGATGGCTGTGTGATTGGTCCAGGTGTTGCAGGGCGAGGAATGAATAGATGGTGAAAGGAGAGAGTGTGAAACAGGAATTGTTTCCGTCCACTCTGAGAAAGGAAAATGATTTATGAATCCTTCTCCTTTTCTCTAAGAAACTTGTTTTTGTGCTTACCTTTTTGCACATGCCTTCAATATGCTTGCATATTGAATTAAAAGGGAATTTAGTTTTTATTTTCTATGTTTACATCAGTGCTCTTGTTTTATTCTCCCAAAATGCAGTTCTTTGAAGAGATTAAGTCTGCAAAAAAGGTTTTATCTTTGCTGACAATGATAACAGAATGTAAAATGTTAAGAATGGGGCAGGGCATTTTATGCAATTCATTTTTTTGTTATTGAAATGTCACTCATACATATTAACTCTATGAACATGCCACTGGTTTTCCGTGCACACAATGAATAAATGGGCCTTGTTGCTCCAACAGGAAAATCACCAGCTGTATAGCTGATAAATAAACCATGAATGGTGTTTTCTATAAGGACCAAGCATCAATTATACATCAGGACGAACACATGGTGCAGTGTTTGCCATTGATCTGACAATCTTAATTTTCAACTTGTTGCTTTTATCTTTTATTCAAGAGGTCAAGTAAAGCTTCACTACAGAGGCTTGATGCATCAAAGTGAGTGTGTAAAGTCATTGTGCTTGTGTCCCACTACAGGCCTGTTGGGTTGCACCATCTTTTCTGGGGAATGTCATTAGCAGGGCAGGAATGCGCACTCACACAGCCCACATTAGGAATAATACCACATCTCAGTTTCAAACTCTTCTTTTCTGTCAGGCAGGGAGGAGACTCAGGGGTTAGGATGGTGAAGTGTGGGTCTGTTGTCACCGTGACAACCTCTGCCCAGCGTTCCAGCAAAGAATGGGCCTTGTGTGTATGCGTGTTCCTTGCCCATTTGAGTGTGTGTGTGTTTGGTGCACTAGGTACCAGGAGACGCAGTGTGAGCGTGCAAGTGAACATCGAAAACAATGGTTCTGATTTAAGACGGCTGGCCAGTGGGGGAGCATAAGGCTGGACTGAGATGTCCAAGGAACGCACCAGCGGAGGACTGGCATTATGGGCTGAATACAGTGAGGGGTCTGTGAGGGAAAGAAGAGGGGCAGGGAAAATGTGATGGCATGCACAATGGCCTAAGAGCAGGGAGGGGAGGCTTCAGATAGGGGTGGTGAGTCTGAATGACAGAGATCTTTTTTTTTCAACATTGAACAGAACAGTGTTTGTTTCCTGTTTGGCTGAGGAATGATGCTGTCCCGGGTGACAAGGGGACATTATGTGGACCTTATGTCACTACTGGGTGTCTTGAAGCTGCACATAGAGCTGGTGCGCCAAACGGCATGCTACCGACATGCGTGACGGTCACAGCGGGCACAATGCATGTCCAAAAAGCCTCTGCACCCAGGGCAGAGAGCTGCAGAACTCCTGGATCGACCCATCAGCAGATCGGCTCAGTGACTTGAACTTCTCTTTTACTTCTGTTTACTGTAGATTCCAATGCCGTATGTTTTGGAACCAAGGATTTTAGTATTTGCTCAACAGCTGGAAAGCCCTGGAGGAGGACCGTATGCGTGTTTGTGTGTGTCCCAGTTGGAGGATGAGCGCGGTGCAGATGGGGAGAGGCTTTTTCAGCTGTGCAAGGGCTCGGTGGGTTAAATCCTGCCGAGGCTCTCACACACATACTGTGACCATGAGCTCGCTCTCACATACACACAACGAGGCTACGATGCCTGGGGCTGGAACTGGGGCCACGGGCTCTTGGTTCTCACACTCTGAATCAATACTTGATCTCAGCCGGGGTCTCAGAGTCAGTCCCTGTCACAGTGCTGAGAGCGGCTGGCCGCTAAACTCTGCAGTCACCATCATCTCACCGTTCACCATCAACATCTGCATTCCTCAAGTATGAGGATTCATGGAGGTATTTTATTTTGCTAAATTGTTTTTCCCATTGTTGCTTTCTAGATATACCAGACTGCTTCTCTCAAATGAGTGCAGGATTGTATTTAGGAAATGTTTTCTCATTTTTTCAGATTTATAGTATTCTATGTGTTGCTACTATATTGCAACATTCTATTCTTTATCTGAAGACACTTTTTAACTTTTCTTTTGCTGTGATCATTGTAAAACAATTTCTGTTGTTGTTGATTTTTGTTACTTCTTTTCCCTCTTCTCAAACAAAGCAATCTTAAACTTTTTCCTGTCTAAAACTAATCTTATGTTGCCATCATTGTTCTCTTCCAGTACAGCTGCTGAAATCATCAGACATTGGCCGTCACAGTCTGCTGTATCTAAAAGAGATTGGACATGGATGGTTCGGAAAGGTAAACCCTGCTTTTCTTTCAACACATATCTTTATATACATTCAGTTTTTGAGTCCAGAGATATTGTTACTCCTAATAACTGTCAAAGCTGCAACTTTCTAAATGTATTCATCGTACTCTAAGATACTTTCCACCGCTTCTCTGGAATGCAGTGTTAATGTAATGAGGAAGTCACTTCAGTGAAGCAAATTTTTGGCACTCAGGTCAGAGCATTAGTTCTGTGGGAGAGGAATAAATATTCACAGTTACAGTAGATTCCTTACAGTTTACCATATGACACATGCTACTGTGACACTTGTACTTGTCTACACACACAGTGTCATCATGCTTACCTTTCTTTAGTTTTACAGTCTGGATTTTTTTTTCTTTTTGATGGTGATGTTTGTACTAAACAGCATCTTTTATTCCTGCCTGCGACTGAATAGAAGCTTGACCTTATTCTCCCCTCTTTGCATATAGGTTCTGTTGGGTGAGGTCAGTGCAGGAGTCAGCACCACCCAGGTGGTGGTGAAGGAGCTGAAGTCCAGTGCCAGCATCCAGGATCAGATCAAATTCCTGGAGGAGGTGCAGCCGTATCGGTCAGTGCATTAAACATCTTCCGAGTACTGCTTTTCAGAGGATAAACAGCTCATCGCAGTTCGACTGCACAGTCAAACTATTGTTTATTGTTATAGTTATTACATGTCTTTGCTCTGTCAGGACCCTCCAGCACCCTGCCCTCCTGCAGTGCCTGGCACAGTGTTCAGAAGTCACCCCGTATCTGCTGGTCATGGAGTTTTGCCCTCTGGTACGGTGGCAGAATTTATTTCTAACAGCTGCTTATTCATTCCTCAATTCATACCTCATTTCATTACTTGACTCAGTGTTGTGTTCATTCTTAGTCAGAACAACTTCAACCCTTTTTCCTTCTCTCCTCTCAGGGCGATTTGAAGAATTACCTCTGCAGTTGCCGGGCTTCTGACTCTGAAACTCCTGATGTTTTGATTCTCCAGAAGATGGCGTGTGACATTGCTTCTGGGCTTCTGCATCTTCACAAATACAACGTCATTCACAGGTGTGGTACATGAACACCCCATTCTCTTAACATTAATTCTAATTTTAATGTTAATGTTTTACAAAGGAAGCTTCCACCTAAATGGTTTGTGCGCCCTCTTTTGGTCTCTTCCTGCAACAACATCCTGGTGCTGCCTGAGTAGTTGACACAAACTCCAGCATCAGTGATTTTGTTGCTGGGGGTGAACCCCTTTCGCTCTCTCTGCCTTGTGGTGGCCACTAAAACCAACAGTCCCTGACTGCAAAACTGGAGAAACTCAACATATGGAGAAGCTGACATAATTAGTGTGTCCTCACACAATTAACTGTAAAGGAACAGTATATGTTACAGCTGATATGTGAGTTACAGGCCTTACTTTAACCAATGATATTGATGGATTACTCACAAGTGTGTGAAACATACAGACAACTTAAATCAAAAAACACAATTCAAATGCAGATGGAACCAAAAGTAAATACATAAATAAGATGTGTTTATGCACAATTCATACATAGTTACATAAAACTTGTTCACAGGGTTTCTTTTTTCCCCACAACAGTGACCTGGCTTTGCGAAACTGCCTGCTAACATCAGAAATGTCAGTTAAGATTGGAGATTATGGGCTTTCTCACAGCCAATACAAGGTTAGGCCTTTAAAAATGTGCCATCTTTGAAAGACTGCAGTTACTTCTACCTGTTCTCAGCTGTACTTGTTTGATTCCTTAGGATGACTACTACGTAACACAAGACCAGATTTGGGTGCCCCTGCGCTGGATTGCACCAGAACTCATTGACGAGGTCCATGGAAACCTGCTGGTTGTTGATCAAACCAAAAGTAGTAACATATGGTGAGATTATCTGAGCACAAACGGGAAATATTACCTTAGAAATAATGAGATAAAGCCACCCCAAAAATATCCCTTTAGGGACAATTGATCAGATTTTAACTTTTTGTTTCGTGTGAAAGCTCAGGCAGTTTTTTAAAAATCATTTTGCAACATTGGATGAATTAAGATCTAGGAACATATTGTTTGTCTCTGTATTCTTGTTTACTTTATAATCTATCATACACTTTTTAAAAAAATTAACTTTTTCATGTGTAGTATGAGAGCACCAAACATCTTGAAAGCTTTTTTACCCCCCTTTTTTTTCCAGGTCATTGGGTGTTACTATGTGGGAGTTGTTTGAGCTGGGAAACCAGCCGTACAGACACTACTCTGACAGACAGGTGTTGACATATGCTGTGAAGGAACAGCAGCTTAAACTACCCAAACCCCAGCTCCAGTTCCCCCTGGATGATCGCTGGTAAGATATTTATCTGCTCAGAGAAACATGCAGTACATACAAATGCAAGCTGATGCACAAAAAAGATAAATCATAGACAATTTTCGGGCTGTAAGTCTAACTGGCCAATTAATTTATAACTGCTCAGTGTTTTCTGGTTTAACAATAGCTGCACTTATAGTGGTGCACTGTAGCTATATATTTCTCTTTGCAAGCAGGAGCAGATGATCGATACTCTCTCTGTTCTTTATGATCCCCTCAGCATCAACCAGAGTTAAATCGTCTCATTTATCTTTACCTGGAAGCCTCCCAAACATTGTTCATACCCATTATTTTTTTCCCCGTTGTTCCTCAGTGACATAAACATGTTTGGTGCTAAGATACACTGACACACAAAGAGGATCTTTTAACTGTGTCAGCATCTGCACTGCACCTCTTTCATACACTCTGTTATTGACTGGAGCAATAAATCTGTGCCAGGTGATGCTATAAAGTGCTGACTTCTGATTTTTCTTTTTTAATTGCTTTGTTGTTTATCTTGGGTCAACTCTTTAACTTCTCCTTTCAAAGAACACTAATAATTATTTGTTTTTAAATATATTTTATAAAATTACTCCTCAAAAGTAATCCAACTACAACTTGGTTTCTACTTTTTTCAGGTATGAGGTTATGCAGTTCTGCTGGCTACAGTCAGAGCTCAGACCCAGTAGTGAAGAAGTACACCTTCTGGTCACATACTTGTGTGCCAAAGGTTATAGTGAAGCTGAAGAAGACTTTGAGCAACGCTGGAATGCCCTGAGACCAAACTTGCTGGGTAGCACGTTGCACACAGCTTCATCCACAGCCCTGGTCCTGACCCCCACACCCAACTCTGCTGACATCCCCAGTGCAGAGCAAACTCAGGCAGTGGAGCTGGCCTCTTCTGCCTCGTCCTCCTTCCCTCTCCTCGAGCACTTTTCGGACAGCTTTCACTCCGACACAGGGGATGATCTACTGACTGTCACTGAGACAAGCCACGGTCTCAACTTTGAATACAAATGGGAACAAGCCCGAGCCGAACAGCCCTACTGCTCTTCCTCTACCAGTGGAACACTAGGCCAGGAAAACCCACACTACCAAGATATCTACTATTCAAACACAGGAAATTCCTCAGGGGGCTGCAAGACTGACAGCCTAACATCAAGCATGTCCCCATCTTATTATGAGCCTGAACACACAAATATTGTCCCAGTGCTGAGTGCCCACAGCCCCTCAGTTAGCAGTGAGTACTACATTCGCATAGAAGAAACAGTCCAATGCAACATTAAGCTGGAAGATGGTGTTGTGGACTACAGCTCAGAACCGGAAGTCACTCACATCAGATCATTTTCTGAGAATCGCACTGGTTCTTCCACAGCACAGCCTTGTGCTTACTGGTCCACTGCTGACAACACCACATCAAATGACTCCGATTCAAGTCCCACCATTCAGCAAACCATGCAGCCACTGCTCAGTCATTCATCCAGCAACAGTCCTGTAAAGTTCGTCCACTCTCATAATTCCCTCTCCTCTGACTGCAATAAAATAGTCTACTGTGAACACTCAGCAGCACGCAAAACACATAAACGGTCCTCTTTGTCTGATTTAGAAACGACATCAGAGTCCCAAACAAACCTTTTGAATCCCGAGGTTCACTTAGAAAACCCATGGAGTTTATCACAAGCTGTCAGCAGCCCCAGTTTAGGGTTCTGTGATCCTTACCTGGAAACAAACACAGTTAATGAAAGCTTCCATAGTCAGGTAGGCTCACTAAGAAAAAACCTTCCCATTGTTAATCACATTGACGTAAATGTGGGAACAGCTGATGGTCTGCTGTTGGGTCGGCGGAGAAATGGAGATGAAGAGGTTGACTTATTTTCTGAGGGAGAGGCCACTAACTGGATCTCAAACCATTCAGCAAACAATAACAGCTTGACTTTTGACAGCAGGCAGACAGGCAGTGGAAAGGACAGTTGTCTGAATGTCCCATCAAGCACAACAGAATTATGGTCCTTAACTAAGGCCACAACAAGAACCTTCCAAAGCTCTAAACCTTGTGGCAGCTTGGAGAGCAGTGGAGGCTGTTCTAACTGGAGTCCTGGTTGTGAACCTGTAAGGTTAGGCTCATACATTCACTTGTGCCACAAGGAAAGAGAAACTGCAGTTCAAGTGGAAAAGTGTACAGATTTTAATAACTTGCAACACACTCACTCTCTCCCCAGTTCAAACACAAATACCAGTGAAACAAAGGGAGGACAAATGGGAGCTAAACATGAATCACAATCATTACCTCACGGAGAGGGGATGTATTCTGAGACACCTGAAGTAAACTATATGAAGTCCCCATGCTCTCTGAAGGAGCCTCAGACAGGTCAAACAGGACAGAGAAACAACATCTCAGAGGGTGTCTCGGCTGGAACATCTCTTGGTCTGAGTGACATAAGGCTCCAATATGCACAGACATCAGAGGGCAGCAGAACATTGGACAGTGGAGTTGGGGTTAGAGACTCCAGCAGTTGCCTGGTTGACCTTGGGGACTACAGTGAGGATGATGAGGACGACATCACAGATATTACATCAGGGATCTTTGCTGACTTCAACCTCGACTTGAGTGAGGTTGAGGAGGAGGACCTCAGCCCAAGAAATAATCCAGAGAGGGTTCCTGATTCTGTGGATGCCATTAACCTGATGTCATCTGGGGCAAGTTCCTGTGACCAAGGCTTCAGCCCTGATCCCTTCAATATCCCCATCCTGCCTAAATCCTTGGATAGTGGCTACGACACAGAAAACAACGAATCTCCAGAGTTTATCTTCAAAGAACTTGGAGATCCCCTCGGTGGTGAGAACTGCCCAATGCTTGGTGGAGAATCTGAAATTGCTCTGCAGGTTAGTTTAGGGCAAGGGGTCTGCACTTCCACAAGCACCTCAGAGCTACACGTAAAGGGCCTTTTTGACAAGAATCCATACAGGGACTCCGCTTATTTCTCTGACTATGATGCAGAAAGTGAGAGGAGTCCCAATGAGGAAAACAATAAGTTCTTTGCAGGTTCAAGGAACCATCACGGCCCAGTTAATATCTTTAAATCTTTAGAAGACAGTTCTGTTGAAAGGCAATTCAACAACGGGGAAAGTTTAACAAATCTGAGGCACATCAAAAGTTGTGTTTTGGTGAATCTCTCAGAGCCTGACTGTAACTCACACAACACTTTCTCCACCCCTGGGTTGTCCATGCTGTCACCATTTCCTCCACAGATGGGTGGGTGTCTGACCAAAGAGTCTGCCCCTGCAGAGGAGGACCTCGGTTTGGAGACAGAGCACTCAGCGGATGAGCCTACGTCAGAGCTCAGCTCCTCCACTGGATCAGAACCTTGCTCTTCTCTCCACCAAGCCACCGCAAACCATGAGGAGGGAAGCAGGGGAGCAGAAGGCTGCTCCTCTGTCCATTCATTGCTGTCTGGGTGCACCATAAATGCCTGCAGAGATAAGTCCTGTGAAGAAACTGAAAATGGTGATGGATCCCCTGAGGAAAAGGAGGAGGTGCCTGAAAACAGTCTTATCAACAAGGACACAGAAGACAGAGCAGAATGTGTGAGACTCAATGAGGAGGATTTTGAAGACATAGATGCAGATGAAAGTGACAGTCTATGTGAAGAATCTAATGGTCAACATGACCTTTCCACTTCCTCCTCATTGTTAGAGCTTTGCGGAGAAGATGTTAGAGCTCCACTGGAAGAGGCGGAGGATGAAGATGACTCTGACGACAGTGAGTCTGATGAGGAGCTAAGAACCTATAACATCCAAGATGAAGACAGTGAGGAGAGTGAGGAGGATTTCACCACAGTACCAGTGGTGGTAAGTGACTGCAGCAGGGCGAAACACCTCCGCGGTCTCCTGAAGATGCCCACCCTGCTCACCCAGTCCTTTTGTGATGAGCTTGAGACAAAGAAAAAGGCGGTGTCCTTTTTTGATGACGTGACGGTGTTCCTTTTTGACCAGGTATGATAAGTCAGACTTGTTCAAAATCTTTTGATGTTTTTAAAAATTAGATTTTTGAATTGCTCTTTATGACTTTCAGGAGAGCCCCACTGGAGAGCTGGCTGACAATTCATTCTCCTCAGGAAGAGAGCCCAGTGAGCAGGAATCTCCAGACCCAGATCTCAAGGCTCAGTCCTGTGATACTCACTGTGTTTCAGAGGAATCAGACGAAAACAACTCTGAAGACGGTGAGGACACAATGCCACATTTTTGCAATCCATGGTTGTTTATTCTGGACTTCTCATTGTGTCCTCTGCATGCATTCAGGTGGGAGTTGTGAATGGGAAGATAACCAGGAAGATGACCATTCCTTTGAGCCCTGTCAGTCCTCACTTCACACCATTCCTGACCCCATGTCCTCTCCCACATCCGTCTCCAACACTGATGAAGCTCCTAAACCTGTACCTGTGTCATTTAACCGTTTCATGGTCTCAAGATTCTCTATCACACATGTGTCCGACACCCACATAAGCTCAGCAACAGGTCTGTATTAAACATTTCCTAAAAATAGCTTGGACTGCTCAGTAACATACACTCCTTTTTATACAGCTTGGATAGTTTAAAACATGGTCACTGTAAGATGAAAGTTATATTCAGATTGAGCCACATCCATTTTTAAAAAATTTTGGTTTTGGAAAATGTTTTAAGTAACCTTCATCACTTGTGTCCAACAGGAAACGGTGAAGAAGATAATCCAAAGGACTGAGTATTCAGTGAACAAGAGAAGAGAAGGTCAAGTCTCTGTCCTCCTCAACACAGAGAAACCACATTATTTTAATCTAAATGATTTACAGAGTTTTATTTTTATCAGCATTTGGGACATCTGACTTGATGACCCTTTGAGACAGTGCCTCCTACTGTAGTCAAATACTCTATAAATGATTTGCACACACTTTTACTTCATGAAGAAAACAAAAAGCTGCAAGAATGGCAAATTGATAGTAACAACCCTGGAGAGTGTGAAGTTATATTTGCAGAAATGAAAATTTGACGTTACTGTACGTTTAACATACAGCACACACAACAGTAAATTTGTTCAGTGCAGCACCGGTTTCTTTGGGTGACCACACAGTTCTTTAAGAAATTAAAATAATAATATAAAAAAACATTCTGAAAAATATGACAAAACAAAAAACAAAAAAAAGGTGAAACGGTAGGCTTTATAGCTGCTCCTCCTCTTAATGGCTGCCTTTGCACATCTGCTTTCCATTGCTCAAGTTATTTCCATCAGCCTAAGACTGTTACAGATCTAGTCAGAACCAGAAAACAAGACTTGACCGTTGCAGAAGGAGTGATGGATCTCTGAACAACAGTCAACCTGGTCACCTGGTCAACAGTCACCTGGTTTGAACAGTCTGTTCAAACCAGGTGGTTAAACTGAATTTGTCCCATAAATCCAAGTCATGTACTGTTTATATTGATTGTGATAAAGGAAATCAAAGCATTGCCACCACCTGATCATCACCATTATATTCTTTAGTTTATGGTGCACTTTATGTATCCTGGATAAAAAAATAACAGAAAACTAGATTTTGTTTGTGGTGATAGCTACAGCTTTGTTTTATTTTAAAACAGTCTTTGTTTTTAAGAGTTCATTTCTTTAGCAGCAAAGTGAAATCAGATGAACCAAGAGGTGTCTCCACTTGATCCAGTGGCATCACTGCAACATGCAAGTCATCCATGTGGAATGTCAGTTATCTTTATGCATCTTTTACTTAAAAAAAAGAAAAAATCTCATACATAAAATATGTATTACATTTGTGCTGAACGCCCAAGCCTGATGTGTATGAACTAAGGCATTCAGAAAAGAACAAATATTGTATGAATCTTATATCATCATGTAGCAGGTAGCTTGACTTGAATTACTTCTGCTGTATTGACAGATCCCTTCCCTTCTCTCTAGTTCTGTAGCTCTGAGTGCCAATGTCTTACCCTTTTCAACTTGCCTTTTTAAGTTGTGCAAGACAATAAAACGTTGCCAGTATTTTTGTATGACCATTCTGAAACATGAACCAATGCAGAATGACAGTCTCTCAAATTTGCCAAAGAAATACTGAAAAGCCTGTTGGTTTGAGTGGCAGATACCTTTGGAGAAGGTGAGGTAAGTTACGCACTGGGAGTAACATTATTGCTGTTTCCATTTGTTCCTCATGGCTGTTGTACGATCCACCCCCCTCCAAAATAAAAAAAAAATAAAAATAAAATTAATAAATAAATTGAAGTACCTTTTCCCTTCTTGTATTTGTGATAGATTTATTTGAATTCATGTCAAAGATTTGCAGGTTTCTACAAACAAAATATGACAGTGCAACACATAAAAACATAACAATTGTGCACATTTAAATTTATTTTGGACACGATAATTTATAGACATATTCTGTACAGTACAGGTATAATACAAACAAAGGACAAAGGTGAAAAATGAAGATGACAGGTATGCATGTTTATAAAAGTAAAAAAAAAAAAAACTTTAAAAATTAAAGCCTAGATTAGCAGATTAGAACTGTAAATAAAGCTCATATCACACAGTGTAAATGACTCATCTGTAAAAAAAAAAAAAAAAAAAAATTCAAACTTTCTATGCTGCAACCTTTGATGTCAGCTCAATCACGCAACCATTCATATGCATTCTTCTCTGCTTTTCAATCACTTTCATCTCGATCTTTACATCGCCTCTTTATACAGCTGCTCTCAGTTCATGTCCCAGATGAGTGCACTGTGTAACACTGAGAACGAATGATCAAAACAGATGACAATACTGTACCTTATCTGTAAAGCTAACACTCCCTTTAAAGCTAAACATTAAATAAAAACCCCGTAACATATGTATATGCATTTCTCCATCTTCTGGGTGGCTTTCTGACGTATTCAAATTGAGGGAAAGACTTGCACTTCAGAATACTCTTCTGTATTTCTGTTTTGTTTGCAACTGCACTATGCTGAAGCTTGCTTGAGCAAAAAACCAAACAAACACAAAAAAACAAACTAAAATTAAATGTCAGAACAAAAAGTGAAATAATCCCATCAATAAGTAGAACTCTGCTGCATATTCCCTTAAACCAATTAATAGAACAACAGAAACAAATAAATGCATATAAAACCAGCAAAAAGGCACAGTTCCCACATTAGAAATCTGGGCATACTGCATCATAGCTAGTACTTATAAACTCCTACACAATTTAACAGAAGCAGAATTATGGTTAAATGACAAACGGTCTGCTTTGAGCGGTCTGTGGTCTTCCATTCAGGTCACATTTATGCAGTAAGAATGATTTCCAGATGTTTCATGGTTCCCCTCCAGTCTTAAACAAGTACTGCAGACTGTGCCTTCACTCCTAATTAATGCAAATAATTCTCCAATAAAATTTACAGGATATAGTGTAAAAGAAAAAACAAACAGACAAACTAATCCTATAATCAATGTGCAGATAATTAGTTAAACTTCCTAATTGTACCTTCATCAGAACTGGTGCGATCTAACTATTTAGTACAGTCTATTGTCACGGTTTGTTCCTGAAGGTTCAAGCTGAGACATTCAGTTGTGGTAAAAGCAGTCTAAGAAAAAAATATTGGAAATTCTTCAAGTAAATTTCCTGAGCAAAGTAACTAAACTCCCAGTTCCTGTTTGATGAGATAACTCCCCCCACTGACTCCCATCTCTGGGTCTCCTGTGGTAACAATAAAACATGCCAATGATGGTTATTATTTTCCTCTCAGTAGAAAAAGTAGCCATGAGTGGAAAAAAGAAACAAAAAAAATAAAAATAAAATAAAAAGAGGGGACAGCAGGGTGCTAGTAGTAGATGGGTGCAGATCGATCATCAGTGAAGGTGGGCCGGAGGAAGACCTCTATTGAACGGTCACTGTGGGGAGAGGAGGGGTGGGAAGGGAACATTTACAGTTAGCATGAACAAAGTACCAATTTTTGATATATACACAAGGTCAGTTTAGTACCCCAAACCCAATTTTTTTTTACTTAAACTGTAAATCAAAGAAAACGTTTTGTGAGAGCAAGCATGGTGTGAGGGAAATAAAAAACAGTTTGTAATAAAATGGAGGGTTAGTATCTTCTCTGTGAAATAGTGTTATGAAGAAGAAGATAAATAAAGACCCAAAGCCTGTTGGATCGTGCAAAACAAACACTAGTGCAGAAAAACAAGGATTTCCATCGTCCTACTGCAGCCAGGCAGCCAGTGAAAACAGAACCAGGCAGTAACAATGAGAAAAAACAAAAAGAATGATTGGTTAGGAGGGGATGGAGACTGGTGACTTACGGAGGTCCTGTTCCCTCAGAACCGGGATAATTCTGGACCCAAACTGGAAGGTAAAGAGAATCTATGGGTTTGAATGGCTCATCTCTCAGGTCATGCATGGGTTCACAGTTTGTAAGGACACTTGTTAGTCTGATGCAAGATGAACATACCATAACTAACTGAAAGGACAAATGCAAACACAGGAGTGCACACTTCATGCTCAACATGCCATACTGTATGCAAAACCTTTCTTTGTCAAATTAAACACAGATGTTACTGTAAATCACAGGTTACGTCTGCTGATGTTCATAGTTTCGAAATTCCAAATCCAACTCACAGACAAGCAAAAAAATAGAACAACTTGGCAGGCAGGAAAAGTTCAGATATTCACAAAACACACACTGAACGCACCACCTCACACACTTTCTACAAATGTCAGAGAAGAACGGATGCTGTGGATGCTGGGGGGNGGGGGGCAGGGATGAAACATGCACGGGACGCAGCTGGGACTGGGGTTTACTCACAAAAGTGCTCATTTTTTTACATTTAAAAGGGGAACAAAAAAAAGAAGAACCAAACTTTAAAACAAAACTGCAAATAATGCCTCCTCGCTGGCAGAACAGATTTCTCCACAGACCAGACTGTTTATTAATATATAGATGTGTGTTTTATTTAGAATAGTTTTGTAAAAAGTCACCATACATTCAAGGTCAATTTTTTAGTGTCACATTTTCCGGTTTTCCTCCACAGCATGCATTAGATAAACACTTGCTAACCATTAGGTGTTCATTGTTTCTGGAAATATGTTAGTGGTTTTATTTAAGACCAAAATAAATAGATATAAAAAAAGAAACACTACACAGTCACTCAGGGAATACAATAATAAATAACAGTGAAAGCTGCAAAAGCTGTTTGTTTTTTTTTACCTGTAAATGTAAACAGCTGTAATTGAGGATACTCAACAAAAGATCACGCAGATCACTACAGCTTCAGGTGATAAATAAATAAATATGAAATCATTCAAACAAAACTTTGTGTGAGGAATTTGATTTAACTGATAAATGTGGCAGTAATTTCAGCCAGGAAAAAAAATTGATTTTTTTTTTTTTTTTTGAAGTTTGTGTGTCTGAGGGTGCAAAGGTTAATCAAGCACACATTTATTTTAATGTAAGAAAGCAAATTGAAGAACTGACAGAAATATTTTATATAGCTATATATAATGTATAACGTAGAAGCTTTTAAAATTGGCTTCATTGCACATAAATTGTGTTTAATAGAAGGAAAAAAAAAAAAAAAGCAAAGTAAGGCAAATATGACACACCCTCTGGACAGAAATTCGGATCACTGACACAAGGAAGCACAGCAGGACCTATGGAAATTTCTCAGAACAGAAACATAAGCTGCTGGACAGCCTTTGAACTTTACTTTAAACAAAGCTTTTCGAGCATGTGTCTTGGATGAGAACTCAATAACATTTGGCCCCGTGGTGCTTGAAAAGGCCATTCAGTCAGTGGCTTAGGTACAACGACACTGAAGTCTTTTGGCACTTGTACAGTACATGAACATGTCTTTCAGTTTGGACAAAAATGACACAACCATGTACATGCATGAAAGACGAGCAGTAGCAAAGGCAGTCTCTTGAGAGATCAGTCCGTGATGGTGGACTGTGATCAAAGAGAGTTTTCAGAGTCCGTAACGCTGCATGCCGAGCAGGTAGGCCCCGCTCAGGCCCTCTCGCTCAACGCAATCCTCCACCCACCAGCCGCTACTGTCCACACCGACGCCACCAGCAGCAGCACCCAGGACGGACAGAAGGAGGAAAGGAGGGACCCGGGGAGGAAGAGAGGACAGAAAGGAGGGATGAAACTGGCCTCTTCCATTCGGAGAAGGGGTGTGTGTGGAGGCAGAAGGAGAAGAGGTGGAGCTAAGTGGACAGGAGGAAGGGTAAGAGGAAGGAAAGATGGGGAGGAGGAGGCCCCTGTGCTATCCGGAGCTGTCTGTTTCTGTCTGTATGTCTGTTCTCACACAGTCGAAATCAATTTGCCATCAGGACTGTCACTGTGGAACAAAGAGAGAAGGAAGCTTGCCAGGTCGGACACACTCAGAGAAATGGAGAGAGACAAGACAGGCACAGTGAGGCAGGGTGGGGTTAAGGAGAAGTGCAGGTGGGGGGCAAGGGCTCTGTTTTGCCCCACCTACAAACTCCAAACCCACCCACCAAAATCAGGAAGATCAGACTTTCAATTCCATCATCAACACCATTAGAGCAATATGTTTGCTGGCTCCAAATTGTCCCACAAACTAAAACATTTTAGTTAGTTTTTTTCCCCCAAGGCACTAAAAAGAATTACAAAAAAACAATACAAAAACAAATAGTTGATGTTGATGAGGAAATTATTACGTCATGTCCATAGCTGGAGGGATGTAGGATTAATCAGTTTGGGTGAATACACCCTGCAGGACAGTGTTGTCTCAAAATACTGATACAGAATAAAAACACACAAACATTTAGAGCAGACAGAAGTGTGTAAAAACTTGACACTGGTGCCCAAAGCCCCAGGCTGACAAGCAGTGATGACTGAGATGAGGTCAGCATGATGTCTACTGTCACAACATGTACCGTATGCTCCAAACACGCATCCAGTCCACGACAGGCTTCTAGTTCTCCTTCATTCACCCAACTACCTCTCCACACACACATTAATAAACTATTTCACACACATTTATATACATATATAGAGTAGGATGTACTGCCTGACTGGACAGAAAAAAAAGCACAGTATAATTTCCAACCTCATCTTCATCAAATAAACCTAAGAGTGAGCAAGAATTTAACTAGAGTATAATAAAACACACTCAGCTAATAATATTTTGAAAAACTGGAAAAAAAAACCTAAACCTGCTAAACCACAATCAGTATTTAAAAATAATGACTTAAAAGTGTTTTAGGGGAAAAGCAAAGAGAAAAAAAGACAGTAAAAACATTGAAAACAAACAGT
Organism: Kryptolebias marmoratus; assembly: GCF_001649575.2. NCBI lineage: Eukaryota > Metazoa > Chordata > Actinopteri > Cyprinodontiformes > Rivulidae > Kryptolebias > Kryptolebias marmoratus. The sequence goes on along the minus strand of NC_051441.1, from coordinate 9,041,480 downwards.
ATATATAACTAAAGAGGAAGGCTTTTTAAACTTCAGTAATCTAGATGTATTTCTCCTCTTCAAACAGTAATAGGTTCATAAATAAGGAAATGCACACATTGTTGTAGGCACTTAAAGTTGCTTTTGAAAAAAAAACTCATGTAATAAATGTAACAAAGAATAAAAACACAATATAATAAAAAAAGAAAAACAACAATGTGTGAGTCCTGCGCCTTTAATTTTAAACTTTGCAGTGCTGCTAAAAATATTGGGAAGTGGCATTAAACTGCAACAATTAGATTTAAGAAGCAGTTGCCTTGCTGGTAGTTGTAATTCTACCAAATGTTATCTCAACTGTAAGACTTTGATATTTAAAGCCGTGGCGACCATACAGCATGAGTCAATACTTGGTGGGAGAGGCGGATAAGTCACTTACCTTGTGGCAAAGCGGTTGTCATAATCCTCAATGGCAGGCTGGAAAAAAAATAGTAACAGTTTTTGATTATACAACAGTAAGCCTTGTACTGAGGTGCCTTTTATTTTTGAATGACAACACTAGGTGGCAGCAGAAACTGAACAAAACTCAGTTACTGCAGAATTACTCATGTTCAATTATGCAACTGGGATCTAAAGTAGATGGGAGCTGCAAATGAACTAAACAAGTGTAACAGAAGTAGAATCATGGAAATGACACGTTGTACTACCTGTGGACCGAAGCCTGCCATGCTGTAGGGTCGTGGGCGGGTCTGTGCTAGGCTCTGTGCCAGCAGTCGGGCAGTCAGGCCATAGTCAGGTGTGGGCAGTGATGCATCGCTCTCCAACAAGTTCCCTGTGCTGCTGCTTTTTCCATGGTGAAGGCTGGAACTGTACAAGAACAGCAGCCTCAGACTCAAACTCATTAGGGTTTTATTACGGTGACGCACTTTTTATGAAAAAAAAGGGCCACATACTTCACTCTGAGCTTATCACCATCACTCTCGGGCAGAACTCGTGTGTAGGAGAATGGGAACCAGCCACGCCTGGAGGAGAGTGAAATCCATTTTAATATTTCCAATAAACACTTGGATTGCACAATATGAACTCAGGAAATACAGACTGCATTAATATTTACATCTTGTTTTTCTCATTCTCTCCATAGTGCCAGCCATCGCGGGCTTCAGGCACCAACAGGGTGATGACATCGCCCTCGGAGAAGCTGAGCAGGGTGCTGTTGTCGCCTGCAGCATGAGAGAAGATGGCCTGGACACGGGAACGCCCGTTCTTCTCCAGTCCAGCTGCCATAGAACTGGACCTGGGCAGGGTCCTTGTCTCTCCTGTGGAATTTTTCATTACTTTTGATTATAAAAGTGGTCATAAATGTTAATTTAAGGCATTTGTTTTCAAGCAAAATCAGTAACTAGGCAAGAATTTTAAACTTTGCATCTTCTAAAATGTGCTTCTATATAGCACAGCTTATGAAACTACAGGTTAACTGGTACTCTTTTAAGAAACTAACAATACTTGAGATAATAGTTGGTTTTCTCATTTCATTTTTTGTTTAAAAAAAATAATTGAATGACAAACTCCAAAGAATGTTTGGATCTCTTACCCACGGGGTTTTTGTTCTTAGCTGGGGCGGGCCTGCGGACAGGAAGAGTGTTGGAATAGACATCGCTGACCTGTCTCTGGGGTTGAGACGGGCCCTGTGCCTGGGTCTGAGGGGATGGCGGCCTGACTTGGGACATTGTACCCCCATCCGTCCAGTATTCCTCACCATGGACCCCTGTTGTCCCATTCACCATGGACATACCATCAGGCCCCATCAGCCTCTGGAATAAACAAGTGGACATATGAATTCAGTAAGTAAAGTGAGCAAGGATCATTCTTTGTAATACTGAATCAAAAGGGAGCTTTGTAAATATTTTAATAGGAGAAAGTACAACTTATAAATGAATCATTTTTATTATTTAAGAATTGTAAACATTATTTTTGGCCTAAAGTTGGCTTCCTTAGGTTCAACCTTAAACGTAAGAAAAGCCTTTGATTTCCTCACCGATGGGTGTCCAAGGCCGCTCCCCATAAAAACAGCCAGCTCAGGGGGGACAGGAAGAGGCTGAGCTCCTGGGATGGGGTCTGAGATCACCAGGTTGGATTTGGAGGTGTGCAGAGGACTTGTGCCCCCAAGAGCACCGGAACCCATCTGCTGGGCCAGAAGCATTGCCCTCTCTGGCAGTTTGTTTGGGTCAGAACAGGCCTGCTGCCACACGGGGATCTTCTGAGTCAGAAGGTCTTTACCCTGGAGATAAAAAAGGAAAATGTGGTGAAAACAATAGAAAAATGCAGAACTAGGAGGATAAAGATGGTAATATAAACTAGCTATAATGTGGGGATTTTACTTAGTATTATATCCATAAAAAACCCTCTCGCCATGCATCCTTGACCTCTGCCTTTTGTGCAGCTATGATAATATGATGTGTGGGTAAAGCAGACCATCACCCAACCTAGCTGCCCACAGCAAGGATTTCCACCCTGTGGATATGACTGTTCAGTTGTTGAAACCTTTTCTTTAACAGAACTATCTGTTTACATGTTATGTATGCACAAACTGTGTTATGTTCTTTCTTTTTTCCTCCCTGTAACACGGATATCTTGCACATTAGAAACCCTCTGGGAGAGGGTTCTTTAGTTTGGTGAAGGTGAACACTTCCCACGCACACCCCCATACTGATTAATGACCAGACATGTCCAAGAAAAAAACAAACAAACAAACAAAAACAAAAAAAAACAAAACACTGCAACTCAGCGAACACACATCCGATCCTCCTGCAGCCATCTTCAGGCTGTCAGCTCTCACCCACCAATAATCCCAGCTGACTGATGCACTCTATTACCAATGAATTTGATATTCTTAAGAAATGGATAGGTCTGCATTTGGAGCACACACCTCCACACAACAAGCATGAATATGAAAACAGGTTACCTTTTGGTTGTAAGAGAAAAGGAGCATTTATTTATTTTTTCCTTTATACGTCAGTCGCAACAAAATTACAAGTAACTCGTTTAAAGAGCATAAATGCAGAGGAGCTCAGAGCCATGCTCATTACACTAAGCTTTATTTCAGTTTAACATGAAGGTCAGCATTGCCATGCCTCTTCATCATAGGTTTTCACTGCAAGAGTGAAACAGAACATCACACAAAAAGGTGACCAGATGCTCAAATGCAGACTGAAGGATTACACTTTTAAGTCTTTAAGCTCTCCAAAGTCTACAGCAGATACTTACAGTACCTGGACATTATTAAAGTCACATGGTTCGTGTATTTAAATACAATTTAAGATACAAGTTATCAGAAAATATAAAATAAATAAATGAAAATAAATAAGCAATGTGTTAAAACAAATGCATAAAGCTAATGCTTCCAAATTCATTTAGAAAACAAAATGCAGGTGATGGTTTTCAAACTCTGCTTAAAATTAAAAACAAAAAGAGCAAAAGTCTCACCTAGTTCTCCTAGTACATTTGTACAATATGAGAAACAAAACAGAAACTAACACGAGACTGGAATAACAATCACATTTCAGTCTCCTGAGCTGCAGAAGAAGAAAAGCTGAGAAGTGAAATTTTCCATTTGGAAAGTTTGCCAATTTGACAGTCTGAAGCCTTCAGGTGCTACAGTTAGAAAAAGAATAAATCGGGAGTGTTTTAACACAACATAAAGGAAAAACAAAAAATAATCAGCACTGATTTCACAGAAATAACTATTGTAGCTCATCTATCTAGATTTATAAATAATTTGGAGTCCGTCACTCAACAGGGAGAAAGATTATTCATAAATATAAACATTAAAGATAATTCCTGCCAATTTTCTAAGAAAGTCCCATCAAGTTCACTCTGAGGTGAAATGATTAATAATTTCCAAATACTGAAGAAAAACGGAGAAAATAAAAACTAAGCTACATTTCACACTCTGTGGGCCTCTGTTCATGTTGATCTGTAAAGCTCATGATGCTACAGTTAAAAATAGTCTCAACAAGTTTATTCATGTCTAAAGAATCAGATTCTAAGAAGAAAGCCTGTTCTCTCTCACAAGAACTTGTGAGCGTGACTTTGGTTTGAACAGCAGCATCTAAACCAACCGCAACGTCTATGGAACAGGGTTCTGCAGACAAACAAGACCAGAAAAAAGTCCTATGGCTTGTTATCAAATGTAGCTCTAGGCATTATGGCGATACAGAATATCAGCAAAAACACCTTTAAAATTATCTGCTGGAGCATGGTGGGGGAGGCTTGATGATTTGGGTTCATTTTGTAGCGACAAGACCTGGGCAGGCTGCGGTTATTGAGTTCACTGTGATGTGATGACAGTTCAGTGGTTTTTTTCTGAAGAATGATCTCCAGCAGATAAAAGATGCGGCACTCTAACTTACCTTTCCATGGTAGGCGCTGTTGTTTTTGGCCACAGCACACTGTCGATCCACCAGGAAGCAGTATCTGCGACGCTCCTCTGACAAAGCCTGCTTGTATCCCTCAGCAATGAATGTCTCTAGTTCTGTCTGCTTATTGCTGATGGTCTCCACAAACTGAAGGAAAAACATAATAAAATGCACATTAGTGTAAATTTCTAATTTATCCACTGTTTCCTAGCTGTACAATGTTTTGGTTAATGGTTTTTAGATGTGTGTGAATACATAAAATAAATACACTGAATTCTGGTTAAAATTCTGTGCAAAAATAATCATAAATCTGTTATCTACCAAACAGTCTGTAGTCTTCTTTTTTTCCCCCAAACACCTAATTATTTGTCTTACAGTTTAAATAATTGTTCCAGTGAGTGCCTTATTAGTTATTGATCCACTGCAGTTGTTCAGGGACAGAAAACAATTAAGTGCAACAAAAAAAAAAAAGAGCTCATTTTCACACCTGATAATCGAGCCAAATTACCATGAGCTTTAAAATTAAAAAAGGTCCAAACAAATGTCAGACTCGTGAATATTCTTCACATCCATGTGCTTGCAGACTCAGTCAAACAATATCTTGTGCTGTCAATCACTTCACAGCTCGACTACAACAAGTAAAGAAAGTAAAGTGCTCGGGGCCAGTGTGTTGTGCAGCAGGAGAGTCTAAATCTGTCACTTTCTTTTGTCAGTGTTCACTGCTGTCACAGAAATTCAATTATGAATGAAGATCCTGCAATGTAAGAAAGAAACTATGACAAAAAACACTAATTTATATTACATTCTGTTTTTAACGGGTCTTTTCTGTTTTTAAAAAATATTAAAACAGCTTTGGGTTACTACTGGGATTTTTATGATAGATTTTTGGATTTATTGTGCAGCGCATTGATCAATTTTGGTTGTTTTGAATGTGTTTTATAAATACACTTGATTATTCCCCACCCGACATGACTGGCAGGTAATATTGTAATTGACTGAGTGTGTTTGTTTATCTGTCTGTTAGCAAAATATCTGATGAACCACTGGATGGATTTGAATAAAAACAATCTGAAAGTAATATTAGATTTATAGCCATCTATTAAAAAACACTGACACAAAAGAGCAACTTTTTATTTACCTACATGAACTGAATCAAACTGAAAAAGTATTTGGTGCATAGCCATGTTCAAAGTTAGTACCAGTGTATTACATGCAGTCTAATAGCAGTAAACATGTTTATTTAAGCATTCATATTTGTTTTTTTCCTTGTACTAACTGAGCATTTTTTGGTCCAAATGTTTTTAATGAAAAAATGTAAATTTCAATACTGGCATGAGGCTCTACATAAATGTCAAACTAATTTATAGAATCTGATTTTTTTTTTTTCTCCACTCAATTCTCAGGGGCCAAAAAAATGAAAAACGACTTTTTACCACATTTCTGTTAGTGCTGCAGTCTGATCAATAGTTCCTCAAGTTTAGAGTCCTCAAAGTGTTGAAGTTAGATTAGAGGAAGTTTTCAATTTTATTCCAGTAACACTGATTAAACCTATAAAGTTTAGGCTGCTCACTGCACCTAAATTCAGCTCCTCTTGTGTCATCACGGTGCATTTCATTTAGTAACCACCAGAGCACACTACTTCCTAACAGAGCAACCAAGAGGCGAGTTTGCTTGAAAGCCAAACGTGGCTGGGTTTTCTCCTTCTTTCTGGACTTCAGTCTATTGTCTCAGGATTGACTTTTTTGTCATCATGTATGCAGTGACACCATCTTACGTATGGTCTTTTAGGCTGTTATTTTTATTTGAGTATATTGTTTTTGTATTGTTAAATCAAAGTCTATATAATCTTTTAATGTGTTGATGTTTATATTATGTCCTTATTGATTTTTCAACACGAGAAAAGCTAAATTATATCACAGCATTTTGAAACTGGTGTAATTAGTTGCTATTGTTTATGGAGTGTTCAGTGAAAAAAACGTGAGAATTCCCTCAGCAAGGTGGACTTATCTGACTGTAGCTTCAAGAGCTGCAAAAGACGACTTTCATCACGTCTCTCTATCTTTTCTATGAAAAAGATAGTGATTTTGTTTTGGTATGAGTCATACTCTATACTGCAGTGAGAATAAAGAAGAGGAGGGGAAAAAGGAGGAGAGAAGCGAATCACGCTGAAGAAATGTCTGGCAAACACACACAGCTGGACACCTTAGCTGCCAGCGTTTGTGAATGAATCTTTGGTCACATCATAGGAGCCATACAGCGCAAAAACACTTTAAAAGATCACAACCAAAGTGGCTGCCCTCTGTCTCTCTGGTAGAGTGACCCTTTTTTGTATTTGCAGTCTCTGACTCAGAGTCTGCTAGCCTCTGCAACACCTCTAACCAGAGCTAATAGGAACGGCTCAGCCAGTGTGTGCTCGCCCTTTGTCAAACCAACACGGCCTCATTCTCCCACCATTCAAAAGGTCACCAAAGTAACCCAAGACAATAAGTGCAGTGGGAAAAGCTCATGCAGACACAAGCCACCATTATCTCTAACTGACCTCAGGTTACATCTTAGCTAGAATGACTTGTTTTGCAAAGGTTATGGATATAAATGAAACCTGCTACATGTCAGTGCAGTCCCTATCTTCAGGCTTTGACTGCTCAGCATTACAGCCTCTCTGCATGTCTCTTTACACTGACATATTCAGGACGAAATCCTAACACGGCAGCACTCTTATTACACTGCACACCCAACACATTTTTCCAGTAATTACAAGCACTGAGATGGGAGGCTCTCGCACCATTTGAAAAGTGAAGAATACACCAGGGTTCACAGCAACAAAACTGTTTATATGATGCCGTTTTACTATGGCAGGCCCCTGTAACATATGATCAAACCACAGTCCCCTCTGTAATTACTGTTTTAGATGTCAATAAAAGCATTCATCCTAGTCAAAATGATAACCTTACAAGTCACAACGAGTCTAAAATTATATTCCCACTAGAAAAAGTCTCCCAAACTGAGATTGTAATAGGAAAAACATGTTTGAGATATCTGAAAGTTTTCAAGAAGTTTAAATGATTTTAACATTTAATGACTAAATATGTAATATAGATTTCCATATTTCCAATATATTTTTAAATTATTTTTATTTGATCCACTATCAACATCTCAAATGGTTTTTTTGAGGATAAAATACATACCACTTCTCACTTTAATATCTGCAAGTACATTCTTCTTTTTAACTACCATTAATATACAGGGTATTCCTAATGACGTTTTCCCTTTTCTTTTCAAAAAGCAATGATATATATGTGGAGAAGTTTTTTGTTGTTTGTCTGTTTTTGACCATCTGAAATGTGAGTTTATCCTACTAGGAATTCTATTTCAAATATCTACAGTATTTATTTCCAGATGGGAACAATTTACTTGAGTGTATCTGGAACTGAAATCCCGATGCACACAAGAAAGCTTTTATTTTAATGAACAATATTTAAAATAACTAAAATGGTAGTGGACACAAAAAGAGGCAATCAGGACAGTTGAAATGTTCATTCTGACTAGGAATAATCTGTCTAAATATTACATGATAAATTGGCTTGCCATAGTTTCCTCTTGGGATTTCAAAGCCCTTCCCTGCGTAGATCCAAGCTGCTTGGGTCTGCCGTTTCTTCATCAACACCACTCTTTGATTTAAAAATCATAAATCAGGACAACTGAAAGCAACAAGATTTATGTGCCTGCTTGTGTTTTTCTTTTTCTTTTTTTCCCCAGTAGTGCACAGTGGTGTGGACCCCAGATTGAAATATCTTTTTTTCAATTTTATGACACAAGGATGAAGAAAACCTGAGCTAATCAAACATCTTGTGACATTAATTCTTGGAACGGAGCTCTGCCTCGCTTTGTCTGAGCTCTTATTAACATCCTCTGCGATACAAAGGAGTTTATCGAGATAAAACTCCTTTCTACAGTACCTCGGTACCCTTCAATGAACTACATAATGAAATGATTAGCATTTCAGCAGACTTCACCCATTGATGTGGAAGTGTCTCAAGGCAGAGGAGAGCAGGGAAGGAAGAAAAGGCAAACAAGTAGATGATGAGAGGCAAGGTACAATCAGATTCAGTCTGTCTCTGCTGCCAGACCACACTTAGACTTCTACTTTTAATGAAAAAAGAGAAAAGTTAAAAGTTCTCATCTTTTAAAGTCACACAAATGTCTTGGAGGAGGATGAAAATGCTGTCATCGTCTTTGCGACATTTACTGCCTGCTGCAGCCTGAAAGAGACCATCTCTTTGCACACAAGATAAACTGCACGATCTGTTACAATCTGAACTCCTTTTCTAGGTGGACGGTTGTCATTGTGAAGCACGGGTCTTGTGGGAGTGCAGGGCTCTCGCTCGCTCTTTGTGGAGCCATGCTTCTTGTGGGCTCAGGCACAAACGAGTTGACTTTTTCTCTCACACGCCCACAGCCGTGATATGATCAGCGAAAGTGAGCAGGCTGAAAATGAGAAAGGGAGATTGATTTTTCTTTTCCCTGCTAACAGACTGTAAATTACGAGTCCACAGTATGATGAGCTCTTCCCTCTGCACAGATGGGTCCAACTGATCAGTCATACAAGCACAGCCAGAGTGTGGGTAACTTTAATGTATGTTCAAATGCACAAAGTAAAAAAAAATTGCTCTATTTAGTGCATCCTAGTCACTTGTCTGAGGAATATTAAATCAGCTTATCTATTTTCCCCAATTACTTTTTCTCACATTGACGCACGATTACATGAACTGCTAAAATAAAAAAGTGTTTTAAAGATAAATGTGGACTTGAGATGTAGCTGGTGTTCATGCCTGTCATGCAATTAAAAGACTAAAAAGCAGTTTATTTTCTCTTAGAAACTCTCAATTATCTATTATGACATGACATCCAGTAGTTCTTGAGATATTTTGCTTACAGACGGAGTGGACTCCAAACAGTTATGGACACAACTGTAAACAAAGTTCTTGCCCAAACTGTTAGAGTGAAAAATATGTATTGGAGATCTGTCTCTGCTACTATCACATCAGATTTTAATTCAATATCTGTAAAACTGAGTGAGTTTTAGGCTTTTTATTAAATTTGTTTTTTTCCAGTTGCCTATGGTTGAATGTTGTGTTTAAATACAGTGGCTGTAATTAATTAAACCTGTAATACATTAATATAAAAACCTCTTCAGCCAAGAAGTAGCAAGAAAAAGCCTACCAATATGGACTTGTTCCGATATTAAGAAAGCGAATGGAAAGGTATGTGATTGATGGAAGCTTGCCATGGTCTCCTGGAACTCTTCAATATGAGCTAACACCAGTAAAAACATTTGAATGACTACAGAAAACACTCCAAATAAGACAAATTACTAGTACAGCTGTAAACACAAACACCTACATGTGTAAAAAAAATAAAATAAAAAAACATTAACCTCTTCTCAACTCAATAAGTATCTAAACTAGTATTTGAGCTAAATTTGAATTTCATGAAATTAATTATTAACATGCATGTTTTCTTTGCACAAGCAATGATTAAGCTTTTACAAACTGTTTGTTCCTGCGGGAGCAAACAGAAACAAAAAGTGTACGCTCATGTTCCTTTTTCCTGCACAGACGATTTCTTTTAGTCCTTTTATTTATCTCCAAGTATAGTTATTGATTGAGTTGGTGAATCAAAGTCTTTCTGACTTTGATTCACAATGGTAACAACGGCACTTATCATTACCTGACAAAAGTTTAACTACCACCCGAAGGAATAAATAAAACACTTAAAAAAGCAGGCCTGTATTAACTCTTTTTAGCTGATTTACTGGTGCGGGGCCCTACAGTCTCAGTTTGCATTCAAGCTTTGCTTCATGCTCGACTGGACGCCTGAGCACATTGCTCAGGCGCCTTGTGATGACACTTAATACGGCAACTCTTCAAGGCATTTCAGACACAATGGAACGAACTTGATGTGACACAACAGTCAGATCAATCCAGCGCTGCCATGCCACCGCAGACAGGACGAGGTAGATGTGTGTGCATCTTTGCATTTGTGTGTTTGACAGCATGTAAACGGAGTGGACAGAGTGGGTGCTCCTTCATGTGGAAACTGAGCACCAAGGAACAACATGTCTGTAATCAGTGAACTCCAGAAAAGTTTGTATTCTGACATTTTGGTCTACCTGACAGCGCTGAATGCACTTCACAGTGAGGCAACCGCAGCAGCTCGGTAATAACCCTGCAAGCCTTGACCTGTTAGTTTCGCAGTCCAAATTCCAGCTTCCAGTGAACTCTATTGACATTTTCTTCCATTTTCTTTTTCTCTTTAGTAATAACACTTGGTATAAGAGCAAACAAGTAAAACAAAAGTAAACAACAAAAAGTGAAGTCTTAGAATGTTTGTTAATGCAGAAAAGGAATGCTGCCCCTATCGTGGTGGTCATGTGATGAAAACTAAATGTGACAAAACCAGGAATGTTCAACAGTAAAGGTTCATTTCAAAGTGTTTGTTTTACCAGAGTGTGCTTTGTAATGGGTCGATGTATTATAGGAACAAGCACTTAAACACTCCCTTATTCTTTATGTGGATCCACCTTTCAGTGTAAAATTCAGAGATCTTGACAGTTTGTTAGCAATTAGAATAACTGGCTGCTTACTTTACTTACTGGTTGCTTTTAGGAAGAAATAACATTTTTGTTTTCCTATTAAATACAAAGAATAAAAAAAATCTAAGTCAGTCAGCTATAAAGGTATTTTTTATATATATCTCAGTGTCTGAAGCTGATTTGTGTCAGTTTAAGTCAACCACTTTGGGGAACTGAGTCAGCAATTCATAATCAAACTTTAAGATTTGGTTTCCACTACTGACACCTTGCCAACTCTGCCTCCGCTGCCATCTTGGCTCTGTGCTTTTAGTTTCAGCAAAAGAAGTTACATTAACTTTTAATCATCTACCAAAGGACGGCAAACGAGATCTGGGACTACGAACACAAACAGAGCAACACTCTGACAGAGTGCATTTATTGCAGTGTTTCTTGCATTTTTCCAGAATATTTCTAGTTCCTAACTAACAAATCAACTAAATGTTAGATACTGCATGAGTTTTTAGCAGGAGGCCCACCTGCATTTCCTTGTCTCCATACTTTGAAGGGTTCTTGCTGCCCTGGCTCTTCCTTCGCAGCTTCTTTAGTTCCCCCTGGCACTTCTCCAGGCTCTCCCCTTTGTTCTTGTGTTCCATCTGGTACTTTTTCAAGGCAGCCTGTGTGCAGAAATGAAGAGTAAAATAAATAAATCAATAAATCAATTTAAAAAAGAAAAGAAAAAAAAAATCACACATAAAAAAATAAAACATTTTAAAAAGTTGGCATTGAAGAGAAAATGTCAACTCTTCTAAAAGTTAGCAGTCAAATCCCAGCTCGTAAAAAACTTCTATTTAATTTAAAAGATCTGAAAATTTCACATCATTATTTGTTGAAAACAGTCCCAGTCTGCCTCCACATTAAAAACCCTCGACTATGAGATGAATCCAAGTGATAATGTTGCTACAAAGTTCTGGTGTGAAACAATAAGTTGCTACTTTAACACTGACCAAAAAAACAACAACTTTAAAACTGGAAAAGGATCAGCCCTTATGTTGCTGCCCTAAAGAAGCAGAGCTGTTTAATATTAAAGAGGTGGTTGTAATGTTCTGGTTGATTGTTGAGCATTTTGACTCTGTTACTGTATCTTAGAGGACCCTTAAAATAATTTCCTCAATTATTGGAATGCCTGTATTTATATAATTCTAAACAAAATCCAAATTTGTTTTCAATTTTTCTAGGTTTGTTTTGACAACACAACACAGCCTGCAATTTTGTCTCGTCAAACATCCACTGCTATTGACTGCGCTTCGTAATGTGGCTTTTTTATCACATAAAATGAGCAATCAGAAATCATTTATAGCCTGCAAAAGAGACAAAAATAAATGCGAAATTTGTGGCAAATCCTAATTAAATAGCACAATCCTTTTATTTTATTAATTTAATTTGCTTTATTATTTATTTATCAAAAAAGGAAACAAGTTTGTTTCCTTGGCTTCAGCCGCTCCGTTGCTATGGTAACAGTGCCTGGTGCGAGAAAGCTCATGTGGTCTCTCTGCGAGGCAGAATTGGAAGAGAAGCGCTTATGAACGGGGTTCAACACCCACATTTGCATACTGCATGAAAATGAGAACATAAGCAGGTATTCTCAGGATATTCTGAACAGAAAGCCGCTGCTGTCACAGAGAGACTCGCAGCATGACACACAACGTGTTGGGATTTCATAGAGATGGGTGGTCTGGGCTGAGGTCTGGAGGTCTGAGGTGGATGAAGAACTTCTCAAAAAAACAGAGTTCCTCAGCAAATTTTTCAACGATGACTTAAATTTTGCATTTCATATTTGCCTGCTAATTAGTATTTTTCCATATCAGCTGCCTCCTTGAAATATTTGTCTAAAATGAACCAAATCAAGCTTTCACACCTTCATCAGCTTTGTAACTCAATGAAAATAGCAGTGAATGACTCATTCTTTTAATTTCCTCTGAGATAAAATGGTAAACCAACACAGTTCTCTCTGTTATTGACAGCTGCATTTCAGCTCACAGAAACAAAGGGTTTCAACATACATGTAGGTTCATTTGCACAAGGCGTGACAACGACAAGCTCACCTACTATTTTTGAGATCGCTGCACCGCATCATTTAAATTAGAGGTCTACAGTTTTACACTCTAGCCCAACAGGTGGTGACAATCCGCTGGTTTGTTAACAGTTTATTCAAAAATAAATACATTTAATTAACAGCAAGTTATCACCTGGAATTTGACAAATGTTCAGTCTTTGTGGTACATAACTGATAAATTGTATGACTGTGGAAAACAGCGGTTTTCTCACACATTATTTATCGCCCGCTGTCCAAAGGCGAAGGCGACAATATTGTTTAGGCCCGTGTCTATTACCAAAACATCTCATGAACCAGTAGACAGATTATAATAAAACTTGCAGAAAGTAATTATTGATTGCAGGATCTACAAATGAGTAACTTTAGGAGTCAGCTCAATTCAAGATGGCTGCCACAGCCATCTGACCTTAAAAAACACAAAAATGTCTCTAAGTTTTACAGATACTGACCTACAGTTTAGTATGGTAGTAGCTGAGACTGATCTCCAACACACATTCGGAGTGCTAACAAATTCTGCAAGTTTTTTGTTAAAAACTCTGTCATTAAGTATTTAGAGTCATCTCTGTCTGTTAGCAGTATTTCATGAGATATTTTAAGTGGATTTTAATGAAACGCTCAGAAAGCAATCACTGGGTGTATATCTACAAATTATTAACTTTTAGAGTCAATCCAACTAGTTGGCTGCCACACCTAATCAACCTTAGCCAACAGAAAAAATGACTAAAACTCAATTTTATACATATTGAGAGAAATTCCGATGTGGTAGTGTCTAAGAGATTACATGAGATGGTGCACAGCATTTTCAAGTTTTGATCAAAATGATTAAATCCTTGTAATTTCTTCACATAAGGTAGCCTTAATCTAAAACTCTGGCATGAAAGGCAGCGGGCAATATGCATTCCTTCAAGGAATGCCAGGCCTTTAATCCTTTAGAGCGCGGCACCTTGTTGTTTTCCTTTTTCTGCTTGTAGGTTGTTTGGCCTCATCTTTTGTCTAAGTTTTATTGTTGCTCTTGCTACACAGTGCATATGGTCGCAAAAATCTGGGCTGCATGTGGTCACCCTCACAAGGACCTGGAGGACTTTAGTGGACAGGTGGAGATGACGACCTTTACACCACACAGACCCTGCAGCTGAGTACACTGTGAAGCTCACTGAGAAGTATAAATTATGTTTAAGGCTCCTAGTTAAAAGTCTTCTACCCAAACAGTAAATCCTGCTTAGAGCAGAAGAGAGGAGACAGCTGGCTTTTGTAAAAACTTTGCTCTTAGTTTGTGGGGTCAGACTGTGTAAACAAAATGGTATCTCAGAACCCCCTCCTGTATAAACTGAACCTCTGAGTCAAAACACTAAAGCCAGTGGACTCTGACCTCCATACCAACAAATTGAATCACTGTCTGCTACAACAAGAAGACAACTGTTCTGCCTAAATCTGATTAGAAACAGAAAGGTCAGTTTTAGGTTGAAGCCCTTATTCTGACCTATCTGTAAAGACTGACACACTTTCTGAAATATTGTCGGCACCATTTTACCAACAGATATAACTTTTGAATCAGAAAAATGCTTTTCTCAATTCAGTTTTATAAATATTACACTAAATATGTGTGTGAGCAGCTATGAGCTACAGCAGCTTTTATTGAGCCCCCCCCCCAACCCAACAAAACAATGATGACAACGTTATCCCATCCCCCAAAACAACGCACAGCAGAACTGCTGTACACTTAGGCTGCAACCCACTCATTCTAAAGATATCACATGTAGACCCACTCTGCAGCACTTACACACACTCTACAAGGGGGTTATTATAATCAGTCTACCCCTGATGGTTTATTAGACGTGAAATGTTGCAGAAACTGATTTTAAAGCAGGACTTAACACACGCGGCTTTGCAACCATCTCTGTTATCACTTCATTTAACATAGCTTCAAATGATTTGATGCAACATTGCATGCGTTTATTAACATAAGCTCAAGAACAGAGTGCACTTTTCAGCATCATCCTCCGATTTCAGGAACTGAACAACAGACTCAGATACTCACAGTCAAATATCGAGCATCCAGGTCCACCTTCTTCTCAAGCTCTGAGAGCAGTTCATTGTGAAAGGACTTCAGCTGAAAAAAAAAAACATAAAATGTTTATTCATCAAGAAGTTTTACCCATTTAGTAATAACTGCTCAATTTTACTAAAAAAGCTCCATACATATTATGTATTTTAATCACTGACTGCTTTTTAACAAAAACAACTATTATCAAAGATTTAAAATGTTTAATTGTGTGGTCAGCTGAGACCTAATTCAGTGTTAAAAACACATTTTAATGAAAATTTGCTTGAAATAAAAACTTCTTTCATGTTACTATGAACCGTAGATTTGCACTTCTACTAGCATGAGTTGCCCCGTTTCATGTTTGCACAGGACCTTGTGGCACTGTTGCGAAAAAACGCTTCCATGTTTCATTATACAAATCAGATTTACTCATGTCGCCACTGAGTAGCAATGAGCAGACTAAACTAACAACATGGATATCAGCTAACCTACTTGCTGAACATGTGAGCATGATTTGTTTTCCCTTCCTTTTGATCAAATCCCTGATGTTTTGGAGATTATGCGTATGATGGACAGAAACAGTCAGGATGATTGCAGTATAAGTTCAAGCAGGATATGTTCATGGCAACTGGCTCAAAAAAGTTGCTGCTCTAGTAGCATGCCAGTCACGTGACTATACAAGCTACATGTTTTCTACTATATTCAATATTTTATTATATAAAATGGGGATTTACTAACCAAGTAGAGACCAGTTTTGCTCAACTTATTAAAAAAAAACAATTTACTTGCAATCTTTCCTGTTTGTATCTATATAAGCTCAGTTTGTGTGGTTATTTTGTTTATAATCATTTAAATGACATTTGTCTTACTGAACTGAGGATCTCAGGGAAAAACTGGTGTCAAGGCTGAACAAACTGTTCCAGGAACATCATGGAGCAGAGCCACATAATTGAACTGAATTGAGCTTTGTTATTGTACCTTGTTCCTCTTGAATATATTTTGAATATAACAGATCATTGGCAAAACACACCCCTAAACCATTCAAACTTAGAATACCAACCATCTCCTCTAGCTGCACTTGGATCTGTCTGTGGACCTCAGCCATCTGGAACAGCACATCCCCTTCACACAGAGAAACAGAGAGACATGGAGAAAACACATGAATACTCTATAACACAAGCAGAAAGCTGCGAGGAGAGAGGAAGAAAACTAGAGAAAAAAAAAACAGATGAAACACTGAAAGCAAAAGAGAAAAAAACGAGCAACGCCTGACTAGTAACTCAAAAAAACAAATATATAAAGACAAGCGACTTGTAACTGGGACAGTGAGGAACACGGTGGAAGTTTGTTTATGAGCTGATGAGACACTGAAACAACACACCACATACATAAACTGAAATGGAGATAATGGAGTTAAAAAAAAAGCAGAACACGCTGGATCTTCAAGTACGGGCATATTAATGAAGATATAACAAACTGTAACTTAACAAATCAAAGAAAGGTCTAAGTCTAAATATAACAAAGAAAAATCAGGTAAAACCCAAAATGACAAAAAGTGGTCATGCTAGTATTATAGTTTTAATACCTACAGTCTGCCTCTTCTGAATTTGCAGTGCATTGTCAAGAAAAGGAACACAAAAAGCACATTGAGCGAAGGACACATACAAATAGAGACCTGGTGGAAAGACCGTGAGCAATCCAAACAGACAGGAACATGACAGACATTTCTCTGACCAGAAGGTCCAAAGCCTCTTTGGCTTTGAGACATTGTGTACATCCAGCATTCAGTGGGTAGAGATGGAAAGTTCAGAAGATGGCTAGTGATGGGAATTTAAAAGAATCAGATCACACTTGTTGTAAAGTGTCAATTACACACCAATGTAGAGGCATCTTGTTTTGTTTTCAGTAAGTCTAGTCACATGGTTAAATTAAAGTCATTTCAACTATTATAACTTTCTCACTCCAACTTTATTTTTGATGAGGCGGCATTAGAGGCCTTTGACATTTAATGCCAGATCTCATTTTCTGCCTTATTTCACACTCTCCTGCTGTGTCATTTTATGAGCTATAATCTTCAAAGAGCACATCTAAACAGATCTTAACATCTCTTTGTAAACGAGGGCAGAACTTGTGCTGAAGTGGCCTCAGTACAAACTTTTGTTCTGCACCAAAGGGGCTTTGGAGTGGTCTCCATGTCAGACAGCAAGCAGAGTGAAAACTGGCAACAATGTAGAGACTGTGAGAGAGCTGACTTAAATGAAAGCTGAGAGGCAGAAGGCTGATACTTTAAACCATATAAAGAAGGAAAAATGCAACATGTAATAAACACTGTGAAAGAACACAGACAAATGATTTGCCCAACAATTCCAAGATATTTCACAGTTAGCACTATACTAGCACTTAATTTCTCTTACATTATAAAAAGGTAAACAGTTTATTTAAAAAAAAACACTGAAAAAGCTTTTAAGTTCATGATTATGTTGTGAATGTAGTAGAAGATTTATTACTCAAACACACATTTCCCTCATGCTATTTATTACTCCATCTTATTGTTTTTTCCCCCTTAATAGCTCCCTTTTATTTACTGTCCTACAAAGACGGGCCTCATTAAGAATAAAATTCCAGTCCACTCTGATCGTGCAGCTGATTGGTCAGAAATGGCTGAATGTGAGTGAGCTGCTTATTCTTTGTGTGCCAACTGGACACTTGGCAGGTGCTCTGTAAATGTGCTACATGATGATGTCAACAGCTAAAAGACAAAAATGTCTCAACTACAAACAAGGATTGTCAGATGCAGGAGAAGTGTCTTTCGTGGGAAACAATACCGGTCTTTGTTTTTTGTGCGTCTTTACACTAAACACATACTGAGTTAAAGAGGAAAATTAAGTAATAATTATGTAATACAATCATCAGAAACCTTCAAGTGGTGGGATCAAAATGAAGAACTGTGTTGAGGATATTTATGGTGTCAAATGTTAAATTCAGTCCCCTCTTTGCTCTTGATGAGCTCATCTTCCTATGTGCAACACAGCCAAGTCTTTGCTCGTGTTGCAACCTGTCAGCTGATCTTGCATCTCACAGGACCAAAAGAAGCATCTTGTCATTTCCCAGCAGGACTGCTAAGCAGCTTACACATCCCTGATCACAGCCCTACCAGCTTAAAAACCCTGCCATTCTGTTGGCTACTTCAATTAGCTTGATCAATTAACTAATGAGTATCCATCAGTGAGCTGGAGACTAAAGCTCATAGAGACGCATGTCATGAGAACCAGTAGACCTGGTGTTTGCAAGAAGCCAGAAAGGTGAGGAATGGATCGAATCTGCAAGGAATATCTATTTGTCATCTGCTGTTTAATCATTGCACATTGTGCAATGCCAAAGCATGAGAAAAAAGAAACTGAAATCACACTTTGCAAATGCAAATGGTTACCATGGTGATTTTAATACCACAGCACACAACAGTCACTGAAAATTGGGCTGGAACCAACAAGTGCATTTAAGCATCTGATAATTCAATCAACAATTAGTAAAAAGACATTATGCCGCCAATGTTTTCCCCAGAAAATATTTCGCAGGCACGACACGACCTGAGAGACTTGGAGTAAGTGCTGTCAGCCTGATATCTGCATATTACAAGAGTGACAGCAGGTTGATACCCACAGTGATAAAAAGTCCTCCCTCATGGAAACGAGCACATTCTCACACACAAATACACCACCACACACGCACACACATCAGAAAACAAACTCATGCCATTACTGTATCATTATTTCCTAGCTCACTTGAACCTCATTGGTTTCCCTGGCTGACTAGAAACAATGGTTTCTTTGTTGGAACGTGAGGCGGCTCTGCACCTGCAGCTCTAAAACAAGCAGCTACAAGCCTGCTAGCTTAAAACACTGAGTCAGAGAAGAATGCATAGCTGCTGGACTTGTGTGCATACAAACAAACTCTCCCCTGAAGCATGACATCAGACTGTGAATGTATTGACTGCTTGTGTAACGGCAGCCATGCTACACCCACACAGGTGGAGAGATACAAAAAAGACGCAGCAAATCAGAAAGTGGGCTACTGAGTAGAAAAAAAATGTAAAAGTTTGCAATGTTGAACAGGGAGAGTGATAGAAGTGCTGCACAAAAAAAAAGAATGGAGGTGGATGGAGAGACACTGAATCACTAGTGAAGGTCAAACCAGATTCACTAGGGGTTGTCATGGAAGCAGGAAATGCTAGGGTCGTTGCTATGGGAGAAGCTGCAAGACGAGGAGCGGTGCTACAAAATGTGTTACAAAATCACATTTGAAGATCTCCACCCTTACTATCAGCTATTACATCAGCATTTACACTTTCCTGGGGAGAAGAGTGGTGTGTGTCTCCCACATGGGGACTCCGTCTTTAGTTCAGTGTGCATGGCTTCACAGCAATGTTAATGCCTGCCTACCTTGCATGACAAGTCACAAGGGAAACAAACAAGTGGGCAAGTATAAAATGTGTGCAACACAGGTAATAGCTGAGACTCTGAGTTGCAGAATGAGTGTGTATATTTGAAACATGTGTGAGTACACATTCTGTGAAAATACAAGATCCAAAAGTAACGGAAGCTCATAGTAGTCACTCATCTCTTCCTTTTAAACACTCACATATCTAGTTACAAGTTTACAAGGCTGGATGATGAATTCTGTTTGAACTCTCTACCCACTCTCTTCTCACAGAAGAAAACTACTGGTGCATATATGACACACTGCTAAAATTGGAAGCCCAGCCATCACAGCTGTTCGTATAAATTTTTCTAGCAATGGTGTCATGCATTTAGGCCATAATGAAGGCTTAACAGGAGAACTGTGCAGTTGCCAAACAGAAGTAGGCCAGAGTGCAGTAACAAGTAATCCTGACATTAATTCAAAAATGGTCCAAGCAAATATGTAGCATATTAAGATTATCTGGCATCACTGAGCTGAAATCCTGGCCACATTTGAAGTTGCCATTTTTAATAATACATTTAAAACAGCAGCAGCAGTAGATAGACACCCTCTCAGTGTGGCTCTTTGTAATGATTATAGTCGTTTCTTTGCCGCAATTTCAGAACATCTGCTTTTGAATGTTAAACATGCCATTATTTCATAAAAAAAATACACTAAACATTACTGTGAGGATGAAAAAAACAAATATATCATGTATTCAATTCTAACTTGAGTCATAACACTAAAAAAAGATTTGTTTGGAATAAAGTAAAAAAGATAAAAGAAGCTCCAAATTAACAGATTTCTGCTTATCAGCCACATTATGATGCTTATAGTGCTTTTTGTTCCATATTATGTTGATCCTTTTGCTCTACAATGGTCATGAGATTTATTTAGAGAAAAATTTAATTTATAATTCATAAACATTTTTTAAATGCCTTCTTAAACTAATCAATGGTTCTTAGTGCAATAAAAAATTAATAACAGGAAAGAAGCTGAAGAAACAAACAAAATCCCAGAAGATTACAGTGATACACCAGTGTCAAACACCAAAACATGGCAAATTTTATTATGTCACTTTTCTTATTTAAATGCATCCTGGTACTTGAACAGAGACAATTAATAAACAGCACAGAAGTGAATAATCAAATCGTACCATTTGTCACAGCGGGCTAGTCCCAAGAACAGAATATTAATGTCTGAATATGTAAAACTGAGAGGAAACTTTGATAGACTGGTTTGATTTGCAATGAGTAAAATAATTTGTATTATTTATGTTTGCAATAATTAAAAACAAACATTGCAGTTAAATACAACTCAAAGACAAGCTGTACTAACTTTTAGCTAAGGTTGTGTTTAAGTCAAAACAACCAAATACGTAAATGTCATAATAATTTATAAGATTAGATCCTACTATAGTAACTACTACTAAATACTTGACTAAACTTTAAAAAGAACTTGTCACTCACTGAAATATAAATAGCCCAACTTTAAAGTTATGTGTGTGTTGCTTTAAACAAACAGAATATAGTGTTTTGTTTTTGGCATTACAATCTGTATTTAGATTAACAATTATTCTTTTGACTGGCAATGTGATGAATACTGTATGTAAATGAGTAGTCTGTAGCAGAGAGGAAGCCCCTGCTGCTGCCTACAAAGTGGTAGTGGTGGAGGCCAGACTTCAATATCCATGGACTCAGTCTTTTCACGGAACAATTTTCAAACTTAGCTTGAGAGGCCATTATCCCACCTCAGTTTAATGTGTCAAACTCCTGAGGCAACATGATGGGTTGAAGTTGACCCACTATTGATTTGCCTCTTGGTCAGCAAAGGAGACGGCCACAGAGCTGAAACACGTTGTAAGAGTAAGCCACCAAGCTGGTTCAACGATGTAGTGATTACATGTCGTCTGTGTGGCCACTTGGCAGTGGGATTCAAAACCATAAATAATTACCTCTGCCAAAGAGGTCATCTTTCTGGTAGTTTTCCATCCATCAATGCCACAAAAATTATACTTAGGAACATTTAAAATCAATAAGATGAAAATGAATAAGATGAAAAAAAAGGTATATAACTGGCTTTAATATGCTCATTGACTGAACAGAGAAACGGATTCTAGAACAGACTGCAACCTTCACTGAGTGCTGGATTTGCAGATGGCTGTTTTTTTAAACCAATCAAGAACTACAGAGTTGCCTAGCAACATAGTGTTTTGTGTGAGTTATGACATACATCATTGTCAGCTACAGGCACTGTGGAATTTGTATTGTTTATACAACTCTGTATTGTTTTCCAACTTAGAGTTGTTCTTTTTATTACCTCAACTAAAAGTGTACACTTTTTGATTTGTGCATAAAAATACTGCTGCTCCAACCCACCCGTGATCGGAGGGTAGTTTTTGATTGAACTTACGTAAATGCTTTCTGCACAAAAAAATGAAGGGCAATGTGCTCACAGTGAGACAGTAGAGGCCAGTGGCTTCCCATCATGCAGTGTGTGCCTCAGAATTAGAGCAGGAGAAGGCAGGGACTCGAGGGAAGGTGGCACAGAGCTAAGAAAAGAGTTCCTCTGCTCTCATTTAAACAGGGGCAGGTGCTGGAGGAGGAGGTAGGCCACACCGAAGATGGAGTGACAGGATGAAAAGACAAGAATTGTGTTTGCGTACTCATAGGTATTTGTTCATGTCAGAGTGAACGCCTCATCTGCAAACACTTTTTTACTTTGTCTCATTTAGCCTTTTAGGCAGCCTACATTTTCTATCAGAAACCAGTGCTTGCTCCTCAGACCTAATAATCTAAAAAATATACATTAATGCTACATTAGTTTTTAGCCTCATTTTCTTTGTTTGAACTTATCGTCCCCACACACACCCCTACCCACCTACCCCCACCCACTATAAATAAAAGTAATAACTGTTTGTGTGTGTGAATGTTTTAGAGAGCAGGGTGGGGTATGGGCAACATTTCCCAATGGTAGAATATTGTTTAATCCTTTTTTTTCCTAATACATGTTATTTCCCAAAAGATACATTTGTGCTGAATCATACATGATCTGTTAATAAGTTGTGGTAATTAACGGGCTTTTAGAAGTTGATAAGAAAAGATATTTGATTTCGTCTGGCTTAATGAACTGAAATCTAAGCACTTCCATCTTCCCCAGGTTGATTGGAAGACATTAATATGTTGAATGGTCCAGGAAGAGTTTAAGTTACTCTTAATTGTAAAACAAAACAAAAAAGAAAAAGAATGCCATAACTTTAAAATAAAATACAAATGTGCTCTTTGAATGCTAAAATTTAGCTAGCACTTAGTTTTTGATTTGACTTTCATACTGATCCTTGCAAGTCCCAACAGTGAAACTCTGCCCATGTAGGACAGCTCAGTGGAACACACCCAGCCAAACACAAAGCAGCCACAAAGGAGCTCTTAACGGCTTCACCTGAGGACAAGAACGGTTTCATGATTCTGATGGGGTGTAAACAATCTTGTAGTCAAACAACTTCTTCAGCAAGTGCCTAAATTGATCTCCAAACTATTCAATTGTGCAATAGTTCATTTCCAGTTTGTTTGATCTAATAGAATGGCACAGTAAATTAAGTACAAAGTGCTTTAGCACTATAAAATATAACGTATGCCACACTCTTTACGCTTCAATGTCTCCTTAAGAGTTTTTAGAATCTCATCACATTTGTATCTACAGGGATAACTACAAGGAATCTATTAAAGATACAGTTTAATAAATATAAATAATACATTATTAAGTTGGGAAATGAATACAAGGGGTTAAAGAAGTTTATTTATATGAATTATCTTGGCTAGACCCCTAGTTGTAAATGGCAAGCTTCTTTCTTTATATAGACAAACTCTGGCTGGTTGGGATTGTCATAAATAACCCCAGCCTGGCGAACTCTGCATTTCCCTTAGAAGGCTTGGAAAGTCACAACTGACACCGAGGGAGTAAGTGCTCCACTCCTACAGGAAGAGGGATAAAAGAAGAGGAAGAGCATAGAACCAGTGGAAGGGAAGAAAAAGAAATAACGGAGGGCGAGCAGGTGTGTTTGTGTCCATGTGTTAGCATGTATGTGCATGCATGTGTGTATGTGGGTGGCAAAGTGACAGGCGATGATTAGCCCTACCAGAGGAGGATATGTGGGAGGGAGTGCGTGGGAGTAGTGGGGCTGCTGGGAGAAACAGAGTCTGTCTCTTAAGGCTGAAATATACACAAGTGGATTAGAAGAGCACTCAAACGGATAGATAACAAGGTTTAACTAGAGAAAATGCCTCAAACCACAAAAATAAGAGAAAGTGGACGCATGCATGAACATTCATTACAGCATGGACGATTTCTGTGAAAACGTACTGTGTCATACAAGCCAGACTTTGCATGTTGATGTGATAAAGAAAACACCATGTGAGAAAAATATTTAACATGGTAATTTCAGTCATAGCATCAAACAATGTGTATATATGTGTCAAAGACAAGTAAAAGGGAATGAGAAATAAAGAAGGAGTTGGAGAGCAGCTGCTGACTGAGGTGTGTAGGTGGGACCATTTGCAGTTGGTTTTTATACTTTGCCTCTGTGGTATTACTAGGCTTTAAAGAGGTGCAACAAGAGGTCCAAGTTATTCATGCGCTTTCATGTGTGAGCATGTACAGATGTTGTAACACCTTAGAAAGACCTGCTATCTATTTATTCATTTATGCCTACAATCATATAAAGAAACTGAAATAAAACAAAATGGGAAAAGAACGACAAAGGAACCACATCAGAAGAGGCCCACGTGAACAACTGCAGAACAACTGAGTGCGTCACTTTCAAGCCATTAAAGGAGTTTAAATGGAAAAAAAACATGACTGAAGGCCCTTCCAAAATATGGGTATTATCAGAGAAAATGTGGAGATTCCCAGGTAAATCACTTCCTCATCTTATGGAACTGTCCACTTATTTAGCTAAATTGGGTTGAAAATGTAGAAACAATTAACTCAGTGATGTGTTAAAAAAGAAAAACCTGGAACCAGATGTCTTTGTAATCTCATCCTTTCTTTTATACAGTACGTATCAGGACAAGTATGAATTTCACTGGAATACCCTGTTGCCCTGAGATTTATTATTTAATATTTGATGTATGTGCTCTATTTTTTGTTGTTCATTTCATTATTGATAAACTATAAAAATAAACCTACAACAAAGACATGCCATCTATCTCAGAGGAATCAATGACCCCAACACAAGTTATCAATCATGTGACTGATAAGACTGATGAAAGCCTCTGTGGAGACTCACAAAGGTTATTTTTATTAGGCCACATGTTTATTTTCAGTTACTTGTTTGTGAAATGTTCTGAAATGTAAAGCTTTTAAAGCCTTAAGATCCCCTTCGAGGGTGCATTCCTATTTAGATTTCCCATTATTTCCCATAGCAAAATTTGATGGAAATCTTAGAACAACTTTTGTTTTTTTATTCAGTAAGCTTACAATAGTGACTTTTCTGATCTGTGGATACCTCGTGACCCGCTGTCAGTCAAACAGGAAACTTTGAGCTCTGGGCCTTAATCAAGCCAGTGATTTGATGGGAGGTCAGAATACTGGAGCTGACATCAGGGTGGGGGGCTGCAAAACGTTACAAGCCAGTTGCTGGAAAATAAAATACCAAATCTTCCCCTGGGAGCCACAGTGGCATGAAGGGCACTGTTGGGTGTTACCAGCACATTGTACAAAAGACAGACAATGAACAATATAGGATTGTACATCAAAGCAGTAATTTCATTTAAACTTGGAGAAGTTTGGTGTTTTATATAGACTGGTTAACTACCCATTCCACATTCTATACAAAAACATTTTTTTTAAACTGTTCTTCAATATCTAATTTTTCATCCTGACTTCCATCCTCTCACCTCTCAACATGACCACTAAGGACATTTACATAATGACTGCCTAGTGGCTCATTTGGCACAAAAAAAAACACAATAAAAAGAAAAGACAAAAAAAAACCCACACATGCTGCTGCCTCGCACTTAAAAATCTGACCAATCAGAGCAGAATGAGCCTTAAAGAGACAGGAACAAAAGAAGAGCTTTAATATAGCAATGTGCATAATGAGAGGAAGCACATTTTTATTTTATTTTATTTTTTTAACTATTTTAGCAAACTTCTAAAAAAAAAAAACTGAATATCTTCTAGTTGTTTGAGTCATTTCAAGATGTCAAATCTCCTTAGTGATGTTTAGGAGTGTTTGACAATGCAATGAATTTTACTTTCCAGCACAAGCAGGTGACAAAATAGCATTAAACAACAACCCTTTCCAAACTGACCAGTTTCATTTCTCTTAGGAGTAAGAGTCAACACAAACCTGAGCACACAGGAATTTCTCAATAGTATTCACATTATACAACATGGAGATTCAACACCATAAACTTTGTAACGAGAGGAAAACCTTACAGATGCTGAAAGATGGAGAGACCGAGCCGCACACTGAATAAAACATGATGCCAGCACTTTCATGTCAGTCCCTGTTGGATGGGCGAAAGGAATCCCAAAGTGGATCACAGCTCCCATGAAACAAAGACCCTGTCAAATCAACAGCAACTTCTTTGCAGATCAAACAGTTAAAAGAACAATCAGTGCAAAGGGAATTTCTTTAAACCCGAGATGATTCCCAACGGATTGTGGACAACAAGAGCAGATACACAGAGATGCCGATCACCAAGGAAACTACTCACTATGAAACTGTGAGGCGTTACCTCTCGAAATGACCTGCGTATTTGTCACCAGAACACAGACACCCAGATACCTGACATCATATCTGCAGATCCAATATGTTGTAACAAATCTTACCAAACCAGTTTTTAATATCTTATCTTCACCTTGGATGAAAGCATGATAACATCATTTACACAGTTGTAAATAAATTATATTCTGCCTACACCTCTCTCATCATTGTTAATCATGTCTATTTTTTCTATCAGCAGGAGGCCTATAAAACTGAAAAATGTCCTTCCTTCGATAGACAATCGAACCACAAAGTGCTTTAGGACTAAAAGGGTTCTGAAAAAATTCTAATTTAAAAAAAACAAACCCCCCAAAAAAAGAAAACCACTCTCTGCATCAACCCACACAATTCATTCTGAATGCCACATTTGAGCATTAGGAAGTGAATGTTGGATAATGTGTGTATGCATGGGCATAAAGAAGGGATGCTGCTGAGGCTTACACAGATGAAACCAGAGATAAAGGGCACACCAAACGGAGTTCATCTTGGGTATGTTGGTCACTTACCCAAATCTTTGGATCCTTGACTTTCACTGGCCAGTTCACCCATTCTGACCAAGGCATCAAAGTAGCCTTTTGCAGCAAATGTCACATCTAAAAGCAAAAAGAACAAGGTTGCAATTAGGTTGAAGTATACTTAAGCTGTTTTTTTGTTGTTGTTTTTTTTTTACACATTTCAAAAGACGATGTATGAAATTTAGCTTTGTATAACCACAGTCAACAGGAGCTTGGTCAGATAAACATTTGAGCAATTTGCAGTCTTTACCTCTACTTTTCCTCACAAGCATTTGGAATAATCAATCACAGCTTCTGATCATCAGAAAACAAGGCAATATGCAAATAATCTTGATGGCATCTTGGATGCTTGATTGCATAGAGGAAATTATTTCCCAGCAGATGAGCTGAACTTGCCAGACAAGACAAAAGTGCCTAAAAAAAGCTAATAATGTGTGTGGTACAACGTTGGAGTTATAGGAAAACTTGTTTTACTATGGACCCAAGGTGTGTGGGAGTATCAAATTTTATATTTATGTGTATGTCCCCAACACTACACATCCAGTGAGGCATGGATTTTATTTGTTCTAAACTCTTTAGCTACAAACTGCGAACAGCTGGAGACACTTCTAAGGCTTATGTTTTAACAGCAGCTTTTTTAGCTTTTTTTGTGCTCAAGGTCTGCAAAGTTACAAAGACAAAAATTCCCACAAAAGAGAGTTAGTCTTCCTTTAATGAAACCAGGTAAAGCTATTCTAGTTGGCCAAAAAGAATAAGTCCAATATATTTCTACATGTGTACAGGCATCCATAATATATCACTTTTCTGACTGAATTTCTAATGAGTTTATATATATTTTATATCAGCTTGAACTGATGAACAAATGAACTGTTTAAGAAATACCAAGCAAAAAACAAGCAAATTATTTCTAGGGCTTTTTTTGATCTGAAACCAGTAGGTCACAATAAATCCATATTAGTTCTTAGAAAATGCTACAGTCCCTTTGAGGAAATACTATTGTCAGCCTGTTAACCACATACTGTTAACTTGCCTTTTCCTTCCTTCTTTTCATTTTATTCAACTGTGTGAATACATTCAGGAAACACCCTGACTTGGATAGACTGTTGATTGAACGATGAATCAGGGTTTATCGACTTCTTTCAACATGGATTCAACCTGAGGGTGGGAGGTGGGGTCACGGTGGGTGAGTGGCTATGTGGCTCATGCTGCACTGCAGGGGGGTTGCAAAAGAATTTTCCCTACTCACACAGATCAAAGATATACAGTGGAGCTCAAAATGCTTTAAAGCAAAAGCTTAAAAGGTCACTAGTATACTCATGCACGTGTAGGTTTGGGAACACGTACACAGCCGTGTAGACACAAACAGCTTGCACACATTGGACACAAAAATAAAACTTGAGGTTGATTCTAACCAGAAGACATCATCTTCTTTTATTTTTGACTAAATGAATAGCCAACATGCCTGAAGAGATCAATATCCAGGTCAATCTGGATTATTCAAACTCCTGCTATGCTGCCATCAGTGGTCTTGGGGCACTGATGGGCTTCCAGGGATTTCTGCCTGACTGCCAAGCAGTCATCCACCAATCAGCCCATCTCCAGTGAATA
The DNA here is from genome assembly GCF_001649575.2 of Kryptolebias marmoratus. Classification (NCBI taxonomy): domain Eukaryota; kingdom Metazoa; phylum Chordata; class Actinopteri; order Cyprinodontiformes; family Rivulidae; genus Kryptolebias; species Kryptolebias marmoratus. The sequence goes on along the minus strand of NC_051441.1, from coordinate 9,013,011 downwards.
ATGGCCATTGCTTTAGTAGGTGAATTTTACACCCATCCAGGTGACAGATGGGACCTGTGCCTGGAGACAGCTGCCAGGTGTAAGACACATTAACAACAATAGATTGGCAGGGGCAAGCTAATTCTAACAGACAGATGCAGCCACTCTACAACAGAGGAAGTCTTCCAAGCTGAGGGACAGATGCTAATGTTAGTCCCAATTACAGCTGAATCAAGTGCAAAAGACAGCATGTGTTCGCTTCTTCCCCCTCTTGCACGAGGAAACCAGAGAGCTGAGAGTGCAGCATTTCAGAGCATCATGGCTGCACTCCTTCCGTTACGCCAAACAGACTGTGTGCTTGCCTTGGGATGGAAGGTGTGCATGAACATTCATGTGAGTTTGCACATGCGTGGCAGAGAGCTGTGTGGAACGGAAGGTGGGAGCTAAAGCAGATCTCCAAGCAACAGACCCTTGCTTCCTTCCAATGCAGCATGTAAAGTACTAAGTGTGCAGCTGAAGAATAGCTGAGTGTATGACCTGGATCTACGTGTATTATACAAATAAAATGTGTGGTGAGGGGTTCACAAAGACAGATGGAGGGGATTATCAGATCTGAATGCAAGACAATTAGCAAAGAAGAGGCTTATATAAAATCCATCACTCATACTTCACTTTAAAGAAGAGGCAGCAGCACCTCTTTTAACCAGGACAGAAGACAATCAAAGAAGACTGATTTAAATAAAACAAACAGAATGTATAAAACTGTACTGTATAACATCCCGTGAATATGTTTTACACTTATCATGCAGCCTGTAATGCCGAAATAGACTGTTTGTCCTGGGAAATCTGGAATGCACCCAGATTTAACAAGGCAACGAATATGAAGCTTTTTTGGCATTGCTGGTGTTGAATCATTTCAGTTATTGCACCATATGGACAGACGTGTGTCCTCCCAGATTTGCCAAGTCTCTTGGGTTTAGCCAATCTTGCAAAGTGGGTCTTTAATGGCTCTCAGTGAACCCCTACCAGTCTGCTCCTTAGGTACACCAAGGTCAGGATTATGAAGTGCATGTGTAAAGAGAAAAAAAGCATTGGATTTGGGAGGAAGGGGAACTCCGGTGATTGGCTTGGATAGTTGAACTGAGGGGGGTATGGGCTGTGTTAAGGTTATAGGTTGTTTTGAGACAAACTCCCTGAGATCCTGTAATCAAGTCCAAAAGGAAATGAAAGAGCTCAAAAGAAAAAAATAAATCCACCACTGAAGGCATTTTGGATACTTTTCTTTTGTAATCTGACTGCTGACAGGAAGTTTATCTACAGTTCTACATGAGATTAGATTTTTTTCAGTGCCTTTTTGAAAACACCCCAATCACAGCAAACAAGACGTGACAGAAACTGCGTACCATTTGATAAACCCTGACCACTTTTCATGAGTATAAATAATATCCTTTTAGAGTTAGACAAAAAGAGAAATCAGTAGATATTTGGAGAAAAAAAAAATAGAACGTGCTCAGTGGAATGCCTAAACCTGGAGTGAAGCAGAGAAAAAAAAAAAAGAATGAGGAAAAGAAAGGGCTTACTGGCGAGGGCCTTCTCGTAGTTCTTCCCCATGGCAACAAAGTTCCGTAAGCAGGGGTTGAACTGCTCCATGATGGTCTGAAAGAGGAAACAACGCACCGTTAGTGGACAATGGATTCACTTATCATTGCAACGGGGTCAAGATCGTAGAAGACTTGCACCGAGCTGCACTTAGTTTCTCTTCCTCTTTGTGACACACAAACACCTCCTTGAAGTGAACAAAATCCATTTTATACAGAATAAATGTGCATCCACATGCAGGAATTCACAAGACAGAAAAGTTATACTGATAATGTGTCTGTGTCAGACATAAAAAATTTTCTAACATAATCAGCTCCTTTGGCATTTCTTTCCTCTTCTCTTACTGTACAACATTAAATAGTAATATAAATACAAAGACAAAGTTAGCACTGTAACAATTTGACATGGTCTCCATAGGTCCTGTTAGGTCTGCCTCTGCAAGTATGTTTTGATGAAACACTTGGGTGATCATAATGTGCTGGCTCATAGGTGTACCCATAAAGTGATCTTAAGTTACTAAAAAACAGAAGTAAACCTGAGCAGTACACTACGCTGATGTGGACATGTGTAGCTAAGTCAGCACTGATGCTGAGAATGCACAAATCTAACCCACAATAGTTTCCTGTGGTGCTCTTTTACCGCTCCTCTTCTTCCTTTTCCTGCACTCCTCCAGGAGGACTTCTTCTAATTAGCAGGTCCCCAGTCAAATAGTCAGGAATAACTCAGGGACAGGAAGACAACCACAACAGTGCTGCTGCAGCAGTAGCTCCAACACAAACTATCAATACAGCAGCAGAAAACTTAATAATTCTCCTTTTTGCCTGAATCCCCACTATGGCAAAATAATGTGCAATGTGCTACCAGTGACAACTTGAAACACCCTCATTTCGCAGTCAGACCTCAGCACTTTTAGATTTCCCCTGTGTTTTTAGGGATTTTTTTGTTTTAATGAGAGCCAAAAGTTCAATATATCTATGCATGTTTTTGCTTGCTTTACCTCAAGTAGCTTAAAAGCAGACACAAACAACTGATCTTTATCAGATCTTTATTATCCACAGTAGCTTGCTAAAATTAACTTTTGTGGCTGTTTACCAGTACCTGGTTGTGCTTTGAAAAAAAAATCAAAAGCAGTACTGATCTGAACTGTAAAATAAGGGATACAATAACAAAAGTAGCAAGAAAATCATAACCATGTACAAAAGTATTGCACAAATATGTTGCACCTGATTTTACATATAAGACGTGAATAAATTTCCTGTCTTTAAGAAATATTAAATATTTGCCTGATTAGAATTTTCATAGTCAAATAAACTATTTTGAAACATCACTAAATTTTGTTTAAACCCCCGCCAAAAAAAGGAATTTTAACCCTGTGAACCTAAGTCAGTATTGCTTGGGGTAAGTAGCACCAGTTGTTTCTCTGAAAATTATTTGTTTCTGTTTGAAAAAATGCATTTGATTGGCCTTCAACAGACAAACTTTAGTCAAATGAGAAAAAATTAATGCTTGGAGGACATGTTTGCAGGTTATGAACTTAAAGTAAAAACAAAAATATAATGTGGATAGGAACTGAGAAACTTAATAGCAGGTGTTTACTGGCTTCACTGTAACTGTTTTAAATTATGTTTGAAATTGTTTTTTATTAGTTATATTAAATTAAGATTCTCATACTACTTTACAAGTCCTTGTTAATGTTGCATTTATTTTAAAAAAGCATTTTAAAAAATACAACCAAAGTGCTTTACAGTTTAGCCAGACAAGATGTTAAATTGCTAAATGAAAAAAAAATGTATATAAAATGTAATAAACAGGAATACAAGAAAAAAATGTAATAAAGCACAATTAAAAAACACAAGCTTTAGGTCTCAAACTCTACTTCAGACAAAAGCCAACAAAAAAAGACAAGTCTTAAGGAGAATTTAAAGTCTGCAGTGTGTGTACAAGGGGGTACACTGATCTGCAATGTCTGCCAGCCAAAAGCCAGACCACCTCTATGCTTCAATCTGGATTTTAGAACATCTACGTGAATCTGGCTGGTCAACTTGCTCTTACTGGTGTGCAAATGTTTTGTTGATAATTTAAATAAGACTCAACCGGACCATTTTAAACTTTAAAAGTAGCCAATACATTTTTTCAATTACCTCAGAAAGCCAGTAAAGAGATTTTCCTGAACAGTGGTTCCCAGCCTGGGGGGGCCTGGCCCCTAAGGGGTGCACTAAGGATCTCAGTGGGGCTTGGAGTGGAAGTTAATATCATGAAATGCCTTTGTTGTTACACACAGAGCTGCCTTTTACAAGACACTGTATTTATAAAGATAAAGGAATTACAAAAATATTAAAACACACAGCATTGTACAAATAAACTGTTTTAAATTAAAACTACATTCCCAGATGACACAATCTATCTATATAACAAGATTTAAAACAGGTGCGACATTCCAAATTAAACATTATATGCAAACTGGAGTACTGCTGAAGAAGGCTGCTACAAACACCCTGACAAGGCCATAACCTAGTTGACAGACGATAAAAGCATTAATAACTTTTTCCTGCTCTTTGACAGGGAGACAAAACTTTACATTGGTAAGAACTTTAAACTAGAAGAGCAAGAAAAAGGAATAATCTGTTTCTTAAAAATGGATCCTAAAGGCAAAATATACAGAGAGACGAGCAGTGAACCTAACATAGACCACTTTTCTGCTGCTCTTCCCACTTCTGAACAAAAGCATCCTGAATGTCAGATGGGATCTGAACACAGACAAAGCTACACCTTTACCATAAATAACTTGTTCAAGTTGTGACATCAGAATATTTTGCAGACTGGTCTAACAGCACCAGAACAACAGAGTCAACAGGAAGAATAAGGTCATTGCAAGTTGTTTTAGTGCTGTGGCATGATTTAAAGTCTGATTTGATTTTTTTTCTCTAATCAGGGCTGAATAATTGTAAATAAAGTAATGCCCAACAATCATTCAATGCTGGTCAAATTTTTGAAACTTGTAGTCTTGTACCGTTCTAATGTAACTATGACACTGGTGCTGAATCAGTAAAATTCTGAGGTTACTCCCCTAAGTTGTCTCCACTCTGTTATTTAGGTCAACATGTTAAACAAAGGTGACTCACAACAACTCCACCCAGCAGGGTTTCAACAGCTCTCAGGAACAGTGCTTAAAAACAACTGTTCTTAAAAAAAATGATTTTATTAAAAATATACAGTAGTACAAGCTCATATGTAATCTTACTGTTTATTGCTAAAAAACAAAACAGTTTTATTAATTTATTCTAAAGCTATGCTAAAACAATGCCAAAATAAGCAGGACCAAGTCCTACAATAGCAACTCCTACTTAAGCAGCTTCTTTATAATTATTAATTAGTATTTTAGTCTTTCTCATACTAAAGAGGTGGAAACATAGGAGAGAATCCCGCTTTATTTATGCACAACACTTGCATAAAAGGTTTCCCCGCTTTGTCTGCCTCTGGGAAGATGAAAGACATCCGCCAGGACTTCACGAGGAAATGTTTTTTTCCTAATGAATTTTTTGCTCTGCTTCATTCTGATGTACAAAAGGGACTTATTGATGAGGATGAGGTTATCAGAGCATGTGCAACACAAATGCACACATTCAAGCATATTTGTGTGTGTGTGTACTCACGAACACACACACAACTAGATTAATACAAGGGTATGTAATAAAGAATAGTGGTGTTTTAAAGCGGTGGGAGGATTACATAAAAAAGCAAGTCCCAGTGCAGCATCATTACAGCACATTCTCCCACTGAAAGAGGCCAAAGGTCGATGACACAAGCCTTCCTGCCATTCTTGTACAAACAGCTAACAGATTTTCCGGCAAAAAAACAAAACATGTGCAACTATGTTGGGGGGAAAAAAAAAAAAATCAGTTCATGCAATTACACATTTTCACATAGATAAAAACATGACATGAGAGACAAAAATTACATTGCATGCCGTAGAGAGTGATGTAGTCTCTGCCTTCATTTCCTGTCATTGTTGCTAAATTCATCATCCCAGTTCTCTTGTACTACATTGTTACCCTAATTGTCGCAGCTAATTGGGAAATAGGGCCAGGAGACACTAAAGGTTGTATGACTTGATGGAATGAGAAATAGGAAGTGGAAAAAAAAAAAGTTATGCAATAAGGCTCTTTATTTGCTCTCATTCCACATTCTTCTGCATAATCATTCAATTAAAGAATTAATAAATGTAAAAATAATTAGTGGCTGGAAAGTGATCCTCTCCTCCCTATAAGTCTAATTGCCATGTCATTTCATACATGAGGACTGAATGAATTCATTATTAGAGCATCGGTAAAAATTCAAGCAGATTACTGAAGGAGGGCAGAGAAAAACGAATCAAATCTGACTGCCTATTGTTTGTGATGTGAACTCAGAATCTACAGACTACAAGCTTAAAGGCTGCAGAAAAAAAAAATGTTATTAAGATCATATTTTTTCCCTATGCCCAAATTAAATTAATATCTCCTCAGTGTGGAATTAGCAACTGAAACAAGGTCAGTGCATCTGAACAAGATGCCAAATTCAAGTCGTGGAATAGTCATTCATCTCAGCTCATTCTGCGTTCCCCTGTCACACACACACACAAACCTAATAATGACATGCAAAGGGGGCAATTTGAAAGTAACACCAGCTGATTAGAACCAGGGGGAATCACACGCAATAACAAGCCAAGATGCCATCATCTGTTCTCTCATTCCCTCCTCTTTGCTTCCTTTTCTACACAGCAACTCGCTGCAGGCCTAAAAACACCCAGGATCATATGAACACGAGACTCTTAAGAACTGAATTTGTGAAGAACTTGTCATGTGGTGAAAGCCAACAAAGTGCAGTTGAGTCCAATGAAGTAACCAGAAAGGCATGTAAAGAAAGCTGGAGTGTAGGTTAAATCATGACAAGAATGCAGCCAGGTCATGTTGACAAAAGAAGCAGTGGGACTTTAAAATGTGTCTCAATCAAATGAGGGACAACAGAGTCCTGTGCTATTTACTGTGCAATGAGCAAACAGTAAGGCTGTAGAGTCGGCTTTCAAACTGACCTCACAGAGAAGTGCTCTGCATCAAGACCGAACACGTCAGGATCGAAGCACCTCACCCTTTTGGCCAGACAGTCTCTGGAGGGAAAACTTTGTGTTGCCCAAGTGAATTCACTGAGCCTTAAACATGCTCTATATGCAACAAACAGTTCAAGAGCCCATACGATCCAACATTCTCTGGTTGAAAAACAAAAACCTGACATTACTACAGGAATCAATGCTGATTCAAAATGACAGTGACTGCAAACAACAGTCTGACCAGGACACAAACATGGCAAACAAAGTGCTCACAGGGTCTGAATATTGGATTGAGGTAATCCAATTGTCCAAGACATCTGACCAGGATATGAACTATAATTGCTTTATGACACTGATTGGATTAACAGATTTGGAGTTCTTCAAACCAACCGGAGAGCTGACTTCAAACGAATAAGTGAGGAGTAAAGGTTAAAGAACAACCCAAAGGACCAGGAGGTTTCACACATGACTCATCTGAAAGCAGGAAGTGAATAAGGCCAAACCTACAGTTGCTCATTGTTGTCACACTTAAAACCTGCCCGGAGCAACTAGTTTAGGATGCCAATTGGTTTTATCAGGGCTTGGCAACATGGATTATCTTATGATTTTGATCTTTTGAGATTCACTAGAATCCAGCTGCTTTCCAAGGTAAACAACAACAACAAAAAAACAAAAAAACAAAACAACAACAACAAAAAAAAGAAAAAGAAATCCACTTTGGATTTGCTCTCGCTGTACACTTTACACTAACAAACAAACACTAAAGGAACATTTATGACCATGTTGTAGAACTGAATATTATTTATGAAGGAACAGTTTTATGGTTGAATAAATGTGGAGGATAGAAAACCTCTTCAGAAAAGTCCAGACATTTTATTGTGAAAGTTATTGAGCCAAGTATTAAATGTGTTACTCAGGATGTAGTTTTTGTTTAGCTTACTTGGACATTAGGGAGTCCTGAACAAGCAGATAATGGGAGGCTGGACTGTTGTGTTTGGAGTATATTTGGGCATTTTGCCAGAGACCACCCTGGGCCAAAACATTGCAGTTGTTTATCTCTGTTGCCCAATTTTCTCCTCCCAAATGAATCAATTTAAAACTAAATCTGATCCCAGTTGATCACAAATTGTTTCATCTATCTGTCACCACCGATAACGCCAGACTTGTTGCCATATTGGAAAGCCTGCACACACTTTGGAAAGGTTGCATTCTAAATCTGATTAGATTTTACAAAAAAAGCAAATATGATTTTAAGATCTTGTTTAAAAAAGGCAAGTCACATGTTTGGCTCATCATTTCCTTCAAAGACGAGGTAAAAATGTTCTCATAAAAGCAGCCAGTAGCTTTCTACCGCAACACGGGATTTTCATTGATCATCAAGGAGACCACATTCAAGTAAATCCCCCATCCAGTCCATTAAAGTCAAATGACTTAAATTACCCTTTTAAGTATGTGAATCCAAACTGATTAAATGAGTAAATGCTTTTAATGTGAAGTGCAAACATGTTGAGTGGAGGCCAGGAGAAAGTCTGCACTCATTTCCGACCTGCAGCCTGATTGTACTGGACTGGGCACACATTCTGGTTCTGCATCACGTGAAGACTACGAGAATAAATAATCTCTGAATCCTGCCGAAAACAGCAAACTTTTTAAAGTCGTGAACCTCCCTGTTCATCACGGCTTGTCTCCTGTTGTTGTGGGAATTTGCAGAGTATATTATTGCGTTTCAAATTAGTCCCATCAAACAGACGGGCACGCAACTGAAGGCAGACCAAAGACTTTCTGATGTTACAGATTATGATGCAGCTATTGCATGCAAGCGGCTCGAGTTTCCTACAAAAATGTGATGCATTTGAAATATGTGTCATGCATAAAATTAATTATTCAAAAGGGAAACCCTTTTGTCTTTTTGATCTGGATGGATGACAAATTGAACTGTAGAGGTGGGGATGAAAATGTGACCCCTGGATGCTGACCCACCAGCCACACAAGCATTACAAAAGAGTCAAGTTAATACAATACTACTTTAGGGTTCAAAGTGTTGGCTGTTACTTGAAACATTGTGCTAAAATAAGTAGATATTTCACCTTTTAGAAAAAGTGCGGCATGTTCCAAAGAAAACACTTAAAACCATCCCATTTTTGTTTAAGGCATAGAGAAGAATGCATCTGTGGACTTTTGTGTGCGATTTTGAAATTGAAGAAGAAATATCAGCTTCTCAGATCATTAATTAGTATTTTAGTCTTTCTTGTACGAAACCATTTGTAATCCTGATTGTGAAAATATGCTGTGCATAATTTATCTGTCAACCCCTCATAGCACGCAATACATCAGAAGCAAATGCACTCAATGAATAGGCAAAGTTGTTTATTGTGTTGAAAGTGCCTCTTAGTGCGAGTATCACTTAAACATTAGGCATTTTGCTTTTACTACTGTACAAACAGCTGTGAGGCACAATTTTGGCAGATACTGTCACAAGCTGACAAAATATTAAACCTTATATCTGTGTTTCGCCCCATTATAGCCTCAGAAGGACTCTCAGGCTGGAGAGGAAAAACACACCACCTCTGAAACAGTTTTGTCTCCTTTCCACCTCTTGCTGTCACTGCAGAACAAATAATTTGCTCACAGGAGACCAACAATTTACCTACTTTGCTGTCATCTGAGGCCAGTGACCCCTCCAAACACACCGGCTAACCTAATACAGACACTGGTAACCACAGCAACAAAGACCCTGACTTATTCAGCTGCCTTGGTCCTTCTACAGAAAAGTCACATTCAGTTTTGTTGAGGACAGAACTGCATCTTTCTGAAGTTTAATTTAAATGTCTTTCTAAATTGTTAATTGACTGAACCCTTCTTAAAAAGGGGAGGAAATTATTCAATATTTCATGTGTGTGTTTGGATTATTTCAGTGGCAGGAGGCAAAACATATCAGTTTCTTTTACCATTGCATGACAGATTTAAAGCTACCAGAAAGGGTTTATATAAATTATAGATGCACCGTGTGAGGTTGGAGGGCTGACCGCCCCTCTTGTGATATTTCAGATTTAACCACAGCCCAAAGCAGACAGTAAACCTAGTTTCCAGTATTCAACAAATATGAACTCTAAGAATTTGGAGCGTCATGCCACAGGGTCAGTCTTTTCAGCTCAGTGGAGGTTTTTCACTGAAAGTCTTTTCTGTGAAGCTCCTGCACCCCAGTGAGCTTTAGCTATGGAATGGGTAAATGCATTTTAAATAAAATATATACATACATGATTTGAAAATACAATGTGCCATAGTAGCAAGACTGCAACAATTTCTCACAATGAGGAGAGAAAAAAAAAAAAAAAAAAACTCAATTAATTTGGGTAGGCATGCAGAATTACCACTCTTGTGCACAATAGTATGGCTGCTGTGTGGTTGCTTGTTTAGATAGCCCAGTGGGTGGAGTGTGGCCAGCGTAGCAGTCTCTGTCTCAGACACACTGAGCAACAGTTGCCACAGACATGGAAACTTTAGTCCGTGACCCTCTGAAGTAAGGCCACTGCCACGGTAGTTTAAAGATTTTTTTTGCTACTGTTCTTCTTTCAGTCTGTGTAATTACAGACTCTCCCTCTTCAGTAATTAGGGACTTCAACAAGGATGAGGATTGTCTCAGTCTATTTTTCTCTTCTCTCTCTTTCTCCATTTCTTCTCTTCCACTCACATAAGTGTTGTTTTTTTTCTTTTTAAAGAGCAATGCTTATGGCTTTTATCTTGTGTCATTTCAGATAGCAGCCATGTAACAATGTGACTGGATATTGGCTGTAAGCGTCAGTAATGCGAAGCTTCTTTGCAGTCGATGAACAGTTAGTACTGACTGCTGCCGGTCTCTGTCCTTGAAAAAGCAATGCTGAGTAAAAGAAAAGAGAGAACGTCTCTAAACCATCCGCCCCCAGACGTGCAGAGAAGGTGGGTGTGTGGAGCAATAGTCCTCTCTCTGCATCGCAGTCAAACACACAGAGAACAAATCTGCTCTTCCACGAGCAACGAAAATTATGATAACTCCTGCAGTGAATAATGCAGTCATTTAAAGGCTCCAGGCTCCAGCAGGTATAAACTTGTTGAAACATTATAGTCTAGAGGCAGATGTTCAAGAGCTCAAGTCACTTTACACTCCTTTAAACCATATTTCATAAGACAAGCAATGCCTGATTGTCAGATCAGAAAAAGGTAAATGAAGCAATGGATTACATTTTCATTTTGGGCGTCTCCAAGCAGCTTCTTGATGAAAGACCACAGGATCACTATTGTGTATACAGCAGACAGGGCTGGTTTACACCGAACCCCTTCTGGGGCTCTCATGAAGCTTTTTAACATCTTGCCTCTGAAATAAACATAATGTTTGCAAAAGATCATGTGAGCTGTTGCTTTTCCTCCCTCCCACTTGCGTTCCCTCGCCCTTCACCAACTGCAAGTCTTTTAGCACAATGATATGACAGAAACACATAAGAATAATGGCACGTTGTTGCTAAGAGACCACCTGTTCGGATCTCCCACATGAGTGCAGTACAACTGTAGTTTTCTTATCATCAGAGTATTATTCTTGTTAATGAAGCGAATGCCACGACAATGCTTCAACTAAAAGCAAAATGATTAGGACCAAGATATGTTTGAAATGACAAATTGTAATTCATATCAGAGCACAGATTTTATTATGATTAAAGTACGAAATGTGGATAGTTATCATACTTGATCCAGCTCAAATCAAACAACTATTTTGGCCTTCGACAGTCATCTCAGAAAATGGCAACCACTGTTTTCCAGGCTGTGTTGACAGTCAGGGAGTGGTGCATGGGAAAATGTGCGCTATCCTGAGGCCTGGAACAGAGGAGCCACACCCTTCTATTGCCTTACCTGACAGGGTGAGTTTAAAACCTGTGTTGCGTGTATCAGGCACAGAAAACGCCACACTTCCTCAAACAAATAGTGAGTAAATGCACAAAAGTTGCATTCTTCTAGAGGGCGTGTGCAGTCACTTTGTTTCCATGTAAAGTTGCACTTCAGCCACTCTTTGGGATAAAAGTGGCTCGCTTAAATAACATGCAATCCTATTCTTCTTTACCTTCTGCTCTTGATTAATCTGTTTGTTCCCTTTGAGTAAGCCAGGCCAGCGCTCAGACTTCATCCATTCACGTGCTAAGAGGCTTGACCCGGAGCACCGTCCTCCCCAGACATGGCCAGCTGGTGGAGATGACAGTGGTGCAGACGCACACCAACACAGGGTGTCAGTCTTAAGTATCTGTCTCACCACGTCAGCACGGGAATAACTAGATGCCAATCGCCATGTCTGGAGCTGCCTGTCTTTGTGAGGGAGGAGAACTGAAGTGAGTCATGAAGGATCATGCAAAAAAAATTGCTGGGTTTACAGGGCTGACTCTCTTGTTGATTAAGATTATCTGGGAAAACGAAGGCAGGCCTCGGGCCTTTAGCAAAGCAACAACGCTCGCAGGAAGATTTAGAATCCAGTCTCACCCTTAACGTGTACAGCTTCAGCCCTGTTAAACACACACACTCAACTGGGCTAACATGAGTCACAGCAGCGCTGTTACCCCCACTCATTACCCTTGCGATTACTCAGTGTATCTGCCCAGCTGCTGGCTGCAAGGACTTTACAGCTGCCGTATGTTTTCAAATCTCTTTCCCAAGAGACCTTGGCTTGTATATAAACCAGATGAAATTGTATGCATGTATTCAGATGTATGTCAGGCAGAGGAAACAAATAAGAGCGAGGCAGAAGTAGAGGTTTGGGATCGTTTTCCCCTCACAAAAAGCTGACCGCTGGAGCCTTTTGAATCCTTGAAAGTGCAAACAAATAATGGAGTTTAAAAATAAATAAATAAATCCTCTATGGGCCCATTTCACAAAAAAGTCAGGAGGGCACAGGTGTATTAGAGAGGGCTGCATTCAATTTAGGAGAAGTTCTCCTTGTAAACATTTATACAGAACACCCAGCATGCACAGCTGTAGAAGTGGAATGCGGCTCTCATTCATACACCTGTGCCCTCCTGACCTATTCAAGTCAAAATGTCTGCTATCAAATAGGCCTTTTGTAAAGGTAACAACTGTTAAACTGAAAGCTATTTACCATTATAAATTCCTGTGTGTCCGTTTCACTGAAGGTAAGGGGAAATGAAAAATTAGATACTATTATTAGGCTTTGCATTACTGGTTTAACTCCAGATGTATTTTCTTGAATGTTCCATATGTCAGAGCATATTTGAAAGCAACTACAAAGAAATAACATTTTATTTAGTTTAAAAACTGCAGTTTTTCTTCCTTTGTCTATGTTTGAGCCAAAGTGACCCTTACTCTTTAATATTAAAGTAGATAAAATGCTTGTTTTTATGCTTTGCTGTTGAAGAAAACATGACAACTGCAAAAATAAGCAGTCTTGTGCACAATGCTTTCTGACCCCGCTGTTTTTTTTTTGTTTTTGTTTGCCTCTGGGTCAGATCCCCAGAGTGACGGAGAGACTCTGCCTGCTCACCCTGCTCTCCATCACAGTTCTGTCTGAGCCCTGACGGGGGGTGGGGTGGGGTGGGGGGGACTTCTCCCTGAGGCTCACTTCTAGATTTGCACTTGAATGGACCAAAAAAATAATTGCTGAAAAAACTTGCCTGACCATCTGTAGTAAGTCCATCCAAATAACTAGGTGTAAAAGCAGCAATCCAACAAAGTGCAGAAACTTTGAGCTGCAGGAGAGCATCTCCCACCCACCCAAATAACAAGAAGTATACTGATGTGTCACAATGCAGAACATGTGCAACAAATCTTTATGGAATAAAGTTTCACCTGTTCTTAATGACGGCGAAGACAGCGAAACAAGACTCACACCAAGTTTTAATGAATTATGCAGCAATTAGTGCGGAAACAAGAGGCTGATTAATGGTTTGACTGATTTAGGTGGAGCCATTTATCAGCCTAACATCTTAAATAATGTTTCTCATCTTTCTACAGGCTTTTATGTGAAAACACACAACAGTAAGCCATGAATTCATTTCTTTCTTTTTTTTAGGTGAGGCTCAGTGACTGCATGCAAAAATCCCCAGAAGGTTGTTTTTCTTTTTCTGAGGAACAGGTTTGGGACAAATGTTTACTTGTTGCGACAAAGGGACTCAACCCTTTCTGTCAAACACCGTCTTCTGGAATGCAGTAGGTTCCTTTTTCACCAAAACCAGGCTGTAAAAAAAAAAGTGCTGGTATCCAGGGAACTGATCGAACTGCCATCAATAGAGGCGGACTAACTCAACAGGACTCTGATTTTTGCAGGTACAGGAGCAAGGTGTTGGCCTTAATTGAACTATAAAACACAGCGACGGTGATGAGCAGTGAGTGAAGATGGAGGACAGATCATTCTCATTAGTTGGCAAATGTTCAAAAAAAAATGCAACCTGCGCTTCCCAGAAGATCGCCATGGTAATTTTAAATCAATTTAAATGCATTTGGTCAACAACAGGAATTCCGAACTCCTCTCGTAGCTGCGTTGCGTCCGACAGCTTCAATTGTGCCTATTTACAAACTTTATTAATTAGCCGAGTCTTACCTTATAAACATTTTCCGTCATGCGGTTAACCTCGTCGGTGCGAGACATGGTGAAATCTTCAGTTAGGACCATAAACGGTTTTTTGCGTTCAAACGTTTATCCGAGTAAAAAAAAAAGAAGAAGAAAAAAAAAAAGAAAAACTGTTTAAGAAGAGAAGGGCAAGTTTGTTCAAACAATGAGCGACAAACGCGACCGCAGGAATGAGGCAGCGCTCCTAGCTAACTAAACACACCTTTCCTCCCCGCGCGACTGACAGCCCGCTGCTGCCTTCACGGACCTCTCCAGAGCTCTGTTTTTTTTCTCCTCTTTGCAGCACCGCGGCCAGACCTAGCGTGTAATCAAATACGTTCAAATTCCGCACATATTACCGTTTACTCCTAAAACAACAAGGGCTTATAGACAAACAGGGAAAGATAAATTTATTGCTAAACGGCAATATAAAAAGAGACTGCTTTACAGGAACAAACAATAACAAAAAAAGGCATTAGCCTAGAACAGGACGCCTTTCCAACAGCACTTGAACGCAACGTTTTCTTGTCAAAGTGCAGGTTTGGTTTCCGCCCCCACTTCATCTCTACAACTAGAGCCTCACTGTTAACACTATATATAGATATATATAATCCTTTTTTTTCCCTATTGTGTATCTACACATTTGTATTATATGAAGAATGGCCAGTGTGCAGTTGTTAAACGTTATGCTGAGTAAATATTAAAGAGGGAATGATAAATGGCTGGTGTTATGTCCTCACATATTATTTCTCACTCCATTTAGTGCACTTTAGCTGCTGCCAGGGTAGCATTTCTGAAATATGTGCACTCTGTCATCATAAAGTCACTCTTCCATTTACAAAGCCATACTTCATGTATAAAGCTGCATTTCGTGAGGCAGTAGCTGTTTTCTGAAACAGAAGGGATAATTTGTGTTTGACTTCAAGTTAATTAATGTCCAAGTTCCTTTTAAATACCACATTGGTGTTTTTCTTTTTCTAAACATCTCCCACACATCAGAAAATGCATGCTGTTTTCTCAACATAACTACACTCACTGCACTGATGCAATGTGAATGAAGAGTTTTGTGTTATAGCGCCAATAACATTTAAAAAGGCCAACAGTGCCCTCTTGTGGTGAAATGCAGGCAACACAATTTGACTAAAAAAACACATTTTTGCACAAACATAAAATCACTTTAAGTAAGAAAAGCCAGGACTGCGCATTTTCCCACAGCTTAATTTAATATGTAAAACAATAAATTAAAGTTTTAAACATTTTTTAAAAATCACCTCATTGTGCTAATCAGCACAGCAACAATGTAACACTACTTCGCTAATCCAAATCGGACAAAAACGAAAACATTTCACTTCACGTTGTTACTTCAGGGGAGTCCAGACGATCCTGCTTCAGTCAAATACATGAAAATAAGCAGGTTCAAAAACTAAAAGCACAACTTTTTTTTTTTTTTCTTGTGAGTCAGCACTTGATCTCAACCTCAAATTCTGTCAGACTGTGAGCATCTCTCCGTCTGGCTTGTTCGTTGCTTCTCTCTTCTCTAAAAGTAAACAGACATGAGTATCAAATTTTATTTTAATCAAATTTGTGTGAAATTAAAAAAGGAAGACGAAAGAAACAGTACCCGGTTCAGCTTTAGCTGCTTCTGGTACCTCTGGTATTGCCTCTGTAGGGACTTCTGGAAGGGCTACATCTTCTCCCTGTTTAAAAAAATAAAAAATAAAAACAATATTTAGCTCACAAGATGAAAAAACATATATTTAGTTATTAAAAATTCAACAAGTGCATTGGGAAGTGAATTCAATGGCTAAAAGAGGATTGGATAATCATAGAAGTAAAGCGGAAAACGGCTTATATGCTGCAGTTTAGACATTTATATGTGAAGCCAGTTACAGTTAAATATTTATTTCTAGTGCTAGCAAAGAGAAGAAAAAATGTAAAATTAGACTTTCAATCTTTTGGTTCTATACTGGGTCGACTGAACCTAAAACGTATATCGAAAGAAAAGGTCTCCAAACTTTAAACTTGTTCTTCGCAGAGTAGCTTCATCCATGCAGTTTGTGATTGTGCAGAACTAGAAGAACGCAGCCTATTCTGTTGTCACATATATTAAGTAGTTTCAGTAAAATATAGTCTTGAGTTTCATTTGAAAAAAAATGGGTAAATCCAGCCTTTGAACCAGTCTGTGTTCAAGTGTTAAACATAGTAATTTATGAAGTTTGATTGTCATTTAAGATGATTATTCCATCACAACAGGAGAACAATCCAGTGAGGTTTTAATCACTATGAATCAGTCAAACTGGAAGCCACATTTATTTTGTTCAATTACAGCTCATTACCAGATTACAAAAGGCACTGTGATTTGTTTAAAATTCCTCTGACTTCGATTAATTATTCTCCTTCTTCAAGAGTCAAAGATTAAACATCATCACGCAAATTACGCCGAGGTCAAAACAGCAATGTGTGTTTTGATAAAACATCCTTGCATGACTCAGCTGTGAATCAGCTCCTCCTTCCTTCAGAGGAAGCAGCCGACAGCTGGAGACTCAGTGTGTGTGTAGCTAAAAATGTGAAGCGAGGAGAGTGCGTGCTCCAAAAACATTCGCAGCATAAACAAAAGTTAAACATGGAGCTTCACACCCACCTGAGTGATAGCTTCCAGCTCTGCTAAAACAGCATCCTCGTCCTCCTGTGTCAGAGCTCCAGCCAGCAAATCATCGATTTGCTGCGAAAACAAAACATGAAGACTATTTTGAACAGTTTGTCACTTGGTAACATTATTCTATTGTGGAATTTTTTTGTATATTTTAGGATAAAAACACATCATTCTGTTCAATTAGATGTGATTGTTATCTACCCTTTGATATTCAACGGCTTCTTGAGTCTCATCCAGGATTTTTTCCACATCTTCAACTGACATCATCTGTCACACACAAAGCAGGAAGTCATTAGAAACTAAAGGGCTTCTGGAAAAAAACAGGTTTTACCTAATTCTTCCTGACGTGTAGATGTCAGTATCTAAGCATATGAAGCATTCTCACTGCTGTAGTCATGGCTTTTCTTCTTAAGCCTTTAATCTTCAAACCATGTGCACCAGCTATGGTATTGTACTGTGCTGCTCAATCCTCGCTCAGGGATCATATTACAGAACACAGGCCAATCAGTAAGAACTTTGACATTTTTCTTGTGTGCACTACTGTATGAAAAGCTTAAAAGTGTACTAATAATATGAGCATACAAGGGTTAATTATAAATAGAATAAAAATACCTACCTCGTGCATACTTTTCAGGCAGTCATTGCCAACCTTCAGTCCCTCAATGACTTTCATCTCAATTTGCATGAACTCTATGTCTTGAACCTGCCCAAAAAACATGAAAAAAACAGCAGTGAAATCAATAAGACACGAACGCAAAATAGCCGCTTTGCAGACTTGAAACTAGTCAAATGCTCATTTGATCAATCATTAAGCTGCAAACTCTTAAATGTTGAAGTCCTCACCTGACTCTTTATACTGAAATAAATAAATATATAACAACTGGTCAAATTTAGACAACATTATGCAGCAAGTCTGACTGCAAAAAACACAAAACACTGTGTTTTCTGGGTAAAAATGAAGCTTTCTTCTTTCTCTTTAGATACATCCATGCATGCAACACATGATGTTTTATTAAACCTATTAAAAACAATGGGCATTTAATCAAGTTTTTTCAGTAAAGTAAGCTTTTTTTCCCTTTTCTAAAAGGTTAAAAAAATGCTAAAAACAGCTGATCTGGAATGTTTTCATGCAAACAAAATGATCTTACCATGCGCTCTAGGTTTGAAATCTGACTCTCAGTCTTGTCTAGTAACTGATCCTGATAGCGCTTTTTCTTCAGGAGAAGTAGTGCTTTCCTGTAATCATAAATTAAAAGACAAAATGTTTAATAGAACAGAAATCCAGTGTTTGCCTTTGAACACATATTTCTATGCACATTAAAAAGGGACCACAACAGGTGATAATACTGAGTGTTTATATTTCATCTGTTTAATTGTCTGAATAAAACTTACTCTTTCTTGCCATCTTTTATCAACTGCTTAGCCAGGAGTCTTTCCTTTTCCAGTTGCAGGCTGATTCTCTTCTGATACTGCTTCAGCTTGTCTCTCTGCTGCTTCAATTGCTTGGAAGAAAAGCACAAATTAAAATATGTTTCCACAAGTAATAATATTGCTCATTACAATCTAAGATAATCGAATGGGTCTGTCTGTGTGTCAGTACGCTGCATTAAAGCCACAGCCTGGTGCGTCTAACGGAGCGGCTCCACTCCTCGGGATTTCGGCTCACCAGAACGGCTTTGTCTTGCTCCGTGACACGAGAAGGTCGGCTCTTTCTCCCAAAGACGTTTCCCATTTTTCAGCCACATCGCCGCCACATCCTCCCTCATCGACATGGAACATGCTATTTCATACTGTGCACTTTATCACAACAAACAGCCTCGGGTGGCCAGCAAGCTAACTGCTTACACCATGTCTACAGCGCTTCCGTGTTTTCTACGGCAAGCGAGACAGGACCTGACACCTGAGGCGGTAGTCATACGACTACGTTGTGACCAGTTTATTAAACTTTACTCCGCACCAGCCGCGTTCGTATAGTTCGCTTGTAATATGAACCATATGAAAACGGCAACACTTATAATCAAGATACAAAAGGTAAAATGTTATATTTTATTTTTTTAAGCAATGAAAATTGCAAAACTCCACCGATTGAATAGCACCGCGTACAGCTCCAGCCATAAAAAAATACCCCATAAAGGAGTCATTTAAACTTTTGTCCTTGCTCAGAACATAACCAAAAATA
>NC_051441.1:8921532-8993921 GCF_001649575.2 Kryptolebias marmoratus | reverse complement strand
CCCCCCCCCCCCCCCCACACACACACACACGTACGTATTAACACTTTTTTAGATTAGCTTTTTGATTTGTTTCACAAAAATGTTAAATGTATTAAATTATATCAGCACTTGTAGAAAAGAAATAAAAACAAACTATAGTTTTTAATGAAAAATTCCCCTTTTTTACATTTTCTTCAGTTTGAGTGGAATTTTGAGAACTATTTTGCACACAGCCCATTTGGCTACATTCAAAACTCCTCCATGTTTGCATATAAATGGAACCCGTTTCTTTAGATTTACATGGAAAAATATCTGGCTCTTTCACAAAGTGTTTTTTTTTTAAGATTACTAAAATCTGAAAAACACTTTGTGGAAGAGCCAGACATTTTCCATCAGTTTGTTTTTCTATTCATGCAGCTGACTGAGAACACTGTTCCTGGTGTGATAAACAGGTCACATCAAATCCTAATTAGCCTAATACTCTTACTGTGGGTCATACTAATTAGACAAGTAGTAGAAGAATAGTAGTAGTAGAAGAGTACACAGTGAGATAGAAAATCTAAATACAGGATTTTAAGGCTGTGCAGCAGTTTTGTTAGACACTTTATTTGACATATAAACAGCATAAAGCAGATTTCTCCAAAAATCAAGAGTTTTTTTAACGGCTAAATGAACATGACAACATCTTCAAATTTTTGCATATTCCATTTAGATTCATCATAGTGGCACTGGTCCTTGCAAGATTTTTGTTGTTTCAAAATAAACACAAAGAAACAATTTATATGTACTAAGACTTATTATTGTTGTGATGAAATTACAGCACACATATAAACACTGGCTTAATTATTTTGTTGTTGTTGGTAAGAGGTTGAAAACAATGTTGCCACGTGCAGCTACATCCCCAGAGTTGCATTAAACACCTCATGTATTTGGCATATTCTTAAAGGCATCGTTAACTGTTTGAAAACAGAATTACAATATATTGTTTGTTCTTTATTACACATTCCATTATGGTTTAGAAAAAGTTTAAAAAGGGGTGTTTCAGTTCATATTGCACCATTTAAAATAAAAGGCCAAGAAAAACTGTAATACATTTCTACTGAGGAAAAGGAGATACTGCAAAAATACATTGATTAAAGGCCTACATGTGGTCAAATTCTGTGGTTCATATCATAGCAAAATCCTAATACTGACCAGTAATCATATATGCCACATGAATATTTAAAAAAAGATATTGTTGGCTCTTTTGAGTTGAAGGTTTTGTTATTTGGATGATAGAAATGCTTCCATTTGAGCTGTAGAACTGCCATAGAACAAGTACATTTTTCAGATGTGTCTATTTTGGCAAACTCTGTTCCAAACTGCATTAAGAGCTTTCCTAGCAGTGTGCTGATGTGTTGCTGAAGTAACGACGTCACGTGGCCTGCTTTCATGCCTTAGTCTGGAT
Organism: Kryptolebias marmoratus; assembly: GCF_001649575.2. Classification (NCBI taxonomy): domain Eukaryota; kingdom Metazoa; phylum Chordata; class Actinopteri; order Cyprinodontiformes; family Rivulidae; genus Kryptolebias; species Kryptolebias marmoratus. The sequence continues at coordinate 8,992,495 of NC_051441.1, read as the reverse complement.
GTCAGCCTGTTGTCCTCGTAAACAGGATTATGTCATGAAGACAGCTTTCATGGTGGGAGCTCTGAACCTCAAACTGAAGCACTGAAGGGTTCGACGGGTAGCAGGCTACACTTGGAATTCACCACCAAAGTGTCTGATCTGGGCATCAGTCATAGATAGATAAGTAGTCCTCATACTGGGTGAATACTGCAGGAAAACAAAAATACCATGTCAGAACATGCACAAATACTCCTGTTATTATGTGCTGTTTTTGAGTCTGTATAATGCAAAACTAGGAGGGGAAATGTCATTGGTGCGAGGAGTTAAAAAGCAGGTGAAATGAAAAGTGAGAGCAAAAATAAAGGGTCATAAAATAAATTGCACTCACATGCAACACTCAGTGGGAAAAACAGTGCCAGGAGGTCAAAGCTGTGGTACTGTATGGAGCTAAAAGTATCTCCCTAAATTTAGGTCGTAGGTTAAAACATTCAGTGTGACAAACATCCTTATATAAGTTTACAATATATTTAAAAAAGGAAAATGAATTAAACTAATCAGAAAAAAATATTAAGTGGACAGAAAATTTGCAGTTATTTAAAAGAGTGAGACAACAAATAAAGTCACTGCTTCAGTTGGACACAATACTGAGAAACACACACTCACAAAAAAAGAAAAAAGAAATGCTGATTTGCAAAACCCAAACAGAAACCTCAAACCAAAAGACATACGTAGCACAAAATGCAGTATTTATTGCAATTTTTAAAAAAAGTTTCAAGCATCTTTGTCACAGATACACAAAGAACAGATGCCTGCGCCTGTTAAAAATGTGCCTTATAGAGGCAAAGTCACATTTTAAACAGCGATCCAGATTCTTTCCTGCCTTCTCCCACTCAAAAAGATGTTTCAAGTCTTTGGTGTGCAGTGAAGGCAGATGAAGCCACAGAAACAAAAAAAATTGTAACAGAAAAAATAACAAAAAAAAACCTATCACACAGTAGAAACGCGGACTGTGGATTTATCAGTATTCTGCTTGTTATCTATTATTTAGCCCCAACTCTGGAGACGTGATCCACTACACACAATAAAAGCAACAATTAAAGTGGATACCCTACATGATATACCCAAGTTCACAGTGCTGAAGGACCAGCAAGACGTTATTTTGCACTGAGTGTTGAATTTTTTATGTGAAGTAAACCTTTATTTTGTAAAAAATCAGAAATACAATTCAAATCAAAAGCAGTGAGTGTTGAAGTGAGGTTAAAAATAGATGCATTTTTACAAATGGCCAGCAGAGATCAGTCTTCCATCACATGCATATATGTATAAGTCCAGTTTCTACATGTTGGCTGAAAAGGTTGTCTGCAGTGTCTGGGCATTGTTATGCTCATAGTGCATGCTTCCTGTTAGTAGAATCACAAGTGACATCATCATCATCACACTAGGGACACTAAAGCTTCATAAGGCCAACGAACCGAGGGAGGTGGTGATCCTCTCCCTATCAGCGACACATTCTCATAACGAGGGGTCTCTCCAAACAGCATGGACTGATTCCTGTAATGCAAAGAAAAGATAGTAAAGAGTAAAAAAAACACACAAATATGAGGGTATGATCATATGCATTTGATCTTACATGTATTCAGGAGGTGGTAAGGTCAAATTAGAAGTAGACTGAGGAGGTGGATGAAGGCTGGTCTGGCTGCCAAGGCTGCTGATATAACTACAGAAGCTGTGTGTGTTGGACCTTCTGGGGTTGTATGAAAGCCGACGCGCTTCGGGGTTGAACGGATCCTCCTCATCTATGTCGTTGTACTCCTTTTCCCTGGATGAAAGTCGTAGATTGCACAAAGAGGCAGGAAGGCAGTCAAACAGAGAGTGAACATTTTTTTGCAGAAGTACATTGCAAGCAGTACATAATGGAGTAAAGGGTTGGTTCGGCACTGACCTGCTGCCCATTAATGTCCACAGGCGGAAAATTACACACAGCATGGCAGAGAGAGAGCAGGCAGCCAGGAGAGAAAACAGAGAGAGGTAGAGGAGCCCTTCCACCCCATCATAGCACACACCCATTAGGGCATCCAGGTAGTCCTAAAAAAAAACCCTCAGCTGTCAGCATTCGGAAAAAAATATATATCACTCTAACATAACACCATGACCATTACACGCAGATGAACCCATTTACTGTACCAGTGATACTAAAAAAAAACACAAGTTCTGTGAAAGTGGCAGTTTATTTCATGTCCTTACTTCATTTTCACTGGCACTAATAAAATTTATTTTTGCCTACCACCGAAAGGCAAAGATGGACAAGGATGTTTTTATCCAGGTCTGTGTGTGTGCATGTGTTCATCTGTCTGTTAGCCAAATATCTCATAAACGCCTGAAATTTCTTTCTTGCAGGAAATAATACTTGTGTGTACATCTACAATTGATTACATTTTCAAGACAACCCAACTCAAGATGGCTGCCACAGCTACTCAACCTTAGTCTACACAAAAATGGCTATTACTGAGTGAATTTCACAGATATGGAGCTAAAATTTGCCATTGTAGTAGGTGACAGTCGATGAAAACATAATGTAAGTGCCAACAGATCATGCAAAACCTTGAAATACAGTGCAGAATGCTATTTTCCAGGTTTGACCAAATTGGCAATGACTCCATTAATTCTCAGGATACAATGATCTTAGCACAAAACTCTGAAATGCAAGGCGGTAGGTGATATAAATTCCTTCTAAGAATGCTATGTCTTTAACGTTAAAGAAACAGTTTAAAGGTGATTCATTTTGAACCACAAACGATTTTGGAATTCCATTTTAAACTGGAAAAAATAAACAGCTCTCTGCGCTCAGACTAATTCTGATGACACGCTTGTTTTGGATGCATTCTTAGTTTGCTCAGCTTCTTGTCTGACAAACAAATTCTGAAAAACTGTCTTGTCTCTGTTTTGTTGTCATATGTGTCTCTGCTGCAGAATGTTTGAGAAACACTGAATGTAATACAGCATTGTCAGAAGCAGTGTGAATAGTATGTTTTTTTGGATTGCAGGGGGACCTCGTCATCCATTAATGCACAATACAGGAGACATTTGAAGTGCTGGTCCAAGCCTGATGTGTGAAAGGACATTTTTTACCTATCAGAAAACAGAAGGCGGTGAGTAGAGTCTGTCTCCTTTAGATGCAGTGTTTTCACAGTGCAATGGCATATATACACGTGTGAGTGGATGGGAAGTACAAAGATAAGGTCAAAAATCATTTCAAGTGGTTCTCTAAGTGGCTTTAAGCTCTGCTACAAAGAGTTCCCATTAAAAATGTCCCAGTCACACTCTGACCTTACCTTATGTATCCCGCGGCAGTCAAGCAAGGCTGTTAGCTGGTGCAGACTGAACTCAGTGGAGTTTAACAGTCGTTGGATCCCTAAAAGGTCTCTCTGTATAACAAGGGGTACAAGGAGAGACGGTGATGCACAACCTTCCACATCCCAGTGTAATAGTCTGTCAGACAGCCACTTACCTGAGCAGTGGGGAAAATCGGCGCAGAGTACTGCAACAGCCCCTGGATCTGGATTTGCATGGTGGTCAGGGAGCGCTGACAGACCGTCAGTGACTGTGGAAACACAATGATTCGCCACATCATACACACACATGTCCACAACAAACAATTATTAAGTACTGTTCGGGAGGAAAGCAGCATGTCAACAAACAATTCAGTGTTAAGTAAGGCTTCATAATGCGCTTAGCCTTGGACAAATTTCTTTTTTTTTTTTTCCAGACAGACAGATTATCCTTTGCTATCAATCATCTCGCCCACCATGATCCCCTCCCAGTTCCACCAACAATCTCAAGCAGAAACAAAAGACCAATATTTATATCAACTAGGCCATCAGAGAAAAGGATTATCTTTTCTGGGTAAACAAGCATCCTTTTAATCCATAAATGGTGCTGTGATGATAGCTAAGAATCTGGGTTTTTAATAATTACAGGTCACGGTTTTATCCTCTAAAAACTAACACAATGTGCCATGTAGATTTAGATCGATTTAAGATTATTCTAAACAGTCATGTCAAATGTTTCCTAAGCATTTGCTAAAACCCTCCTTCATATTTATCACTTACTGTCAAAGGGCAAAGACCGACGATAATATTTTTGACATTGTTTGTGTGTATTTCTATACTTATGAACCACTTGACAAGTTTTAAATAAACTTGCAGAAAGTAATCACTGCTTTAACATTGGTAGTCAACCCAATTTAAGATAGCTCCCACAGCCGACTGACCTTAGAAACACAAAAATGGCTATAACTCAGTCAATTTTTCAGATACTGTGCTAAAATTCAATTTAGTTGTAGCTGTGTGTCAGTAGCAAAACATACCTAAAGTGCTACTCATTGCTTAAAAACTAAAGCAATGAAAGGCAGCAGGCGATGTGAATTCCTGTAAGGAATGCTTGGCCTTTAATTAGTTTGTGTAAAAACACACTCAAAGACTATAGTTTTCTGTCACATAAGTTTATATGACTAAATCTGGCCGCAGTGAAAATAATTCACTCCTGAGCTAGAGCAGTTAAGTTCCAAAGTGGTAAACAAGCTTGGATGAAATTGTGTGACAGCTGCAGGTATTATTGTCATTATTATTATTGTTTGGGGGGTGATTTCAGTGAATCAACATTTTGGACACAAATAATTAGCTTTCCTGGCACAAAGGAGGTTCAAGTCTTTTAGAAGGGGTGATGAACAGAGATATAAATGCTCAAAAATGTTAGCAGTGATGTTTCACAGTAGTCATTTGTATGCACAATGTAAAGAATACAGGAAAAAAAAATCTCACAGGTGTTTCTGTTAGGAGTATCTAAGACACTAATTAGTTTCAGGTTTAAAGCTACAGCAATTTCATAAAGAACCAAACACTGAACAACATTTTTCTTAATCAAAGTTAATCATTTTGAGCAATTAATTTGTTAATGGGGCATTTTTATGTAAGATTCCATTGACAGCACATAATAAATTGCATTTCTATGACAACGACAAAATATATTTACGTGTTCATTCATTTTCCAATGTGTAACTCATGGTAAGTGACTGCACAAATAAGCAGACAGCTAAGACGTTTAGTCGATACCTGCTGGAAAGGGTTTGGTAGAGTCGGACTGCAGAACAAATAATAGTGTGCAACATCTGCAAGGTGAGAGAAAAGGGAAGGTTAGCGTTGCGTCCCAACACTCAGCGACAAAAGCTTGTGTGTGTGCAGCTCTGTCGGCAGAGATAAATTACCTGCGCTGAGGAAATCCTTGGTTTGGTTAACAATAAACTTGTCTGGAAACACACAGAAGTCACTGGTTCCCTGCAGGGAAATAACAACATTTTAAAGGCATGCAAAGGTAAAAGAGGTACATCCAAATTTATGCTAGGCAACTGAATAGAAAAGACTGACTTTAAATTAAACTATTTCTAATAATTTACTGCCCTTTAGTGTGCAAAAATAATACAACAGTTTGTTTATGATCACAGTTAGCCGACATTTTCTCACATATTTAGACTAGAATGCATTGAATTGGAATAAAACAAGTACTGTCAATTAAGCTTTTAAATTGTAATGGTCCTATGGAGCAGAGTAATGATTTGCTAACCATGGACGAAATATACTTCTTTTTTCATGCTTTCTAATTCATTCATAGACAGCTGCTAATGAACATTCACAGAGAGTCTGGGGTCAAGTTCATGCAATCTCTGTTCACCCACACCGCAAAACCACCAACAAAAGCAGCTATCCAAAGCAGCAAATACCAAAATTCATCATAGCATTTTATTTATACATGTGTGCATAATTCACAGCTGGGAAAAAATAACAGGTTTTTATTCATGCTGATGTAGTTCAAAGGCAACATGGAACCTGTTATCATTCAGGATAACACATTTCTGTAATCTATTTCAAATACAGCCACCGTTTCATTTGTCAGTCACAATCAAGAGGTGCCTTTTTCCACCTCGTCACTGTGAAGGACGACTCAAAAGAACATGGCAGGGAGCAGAGCTGCTTTGATTTTACAAAGCAATGATGCAACACACAGACAAAGACGCATAGGTGCTCACACACCCACGCACACACACACAGGGGGGGAAAACAGGCAAAAAAATGTCATAAAAATGTACACAGTGTATGCAGGTAAATGATATAGAATTAGTCACTCTAACATGAGGTATGAGATAAAGATGTAGAAGCAGACATTAAACAATATGATTTAACATATTTTACCAGAATAATTAGAATATTTAGATCATGGTGCAGTAGTAGGATAACATGAGGTTTTAAGTATTTTTAAGTATCTACCAGCGTAAATCACATAATCTTTCTTATGAATCACTAAATGGATTTTATGGAAACTTTTAGAAAGTAACCACTGGGTTGACGTCTACAACTGATTAGCTTTTGGAGTTAACCTGATTTAAGATGGCTGTAACAGCAAAGCAATCTTACAAAAAAAAATAATGGCCAAACTCAATCAGTTTTACAATGATTGAAGTCAAATCTGTTGTGATAGGAGCTGAGTGTTGTCCCCAACACATGCTTTGAGTGCAACACATTACACAACATCTGTGCTTAAATATGTTTGTCTGTTAGCAAAAATCTTATAAACCACTGGACACATATTTATTAAACTTTTGGAGTCAACCCAATTCAAGATGGCCATCGCAACTAATCGATAATAGCCTACACAAATATAGCATGAAAAACTGTTTCACACTGCTACACACTACTAAATTTCAATTGTCTACTGTTATATGGTAAACTGATACATGCAAAGGCTGTAAAATCCTAAAACATGCAGTTATTATGAAATACAACAAGACACAAGATTCCCAGCAGCAACTTGTAGCATCCAATCCATTAATTATAACACTTGTGTCAAACACAGCTTTTATTCAACTTAAATCACATTTTGTTCACATTGTGTTGATCAGAATCTAAAAAAAGAAAAAAAAAAACTGTACAACAACAAGCTAGGCACTGTTGTGATGTTACACCATCATCTCTCTCTCATTATACTGGAGGAGACATTTTGTTTATGCTCCATCTCATCAAATATGCATACATTTGAGTATTTTCTGGGACACCACCATCATCTAGTTTCATTTCAAAAAGCACAATATTTATGCATGCATTTTTTTTAACTAATGATGTCGAGGTGTAACAAGTTTACTCGTTTGTTTTGCATACTGTCCCACATTCTAAAGCATGTTCTTTCAAAAATAACTTAACCTGGAGGACAAAATTGCCTGTTAACCCATTGAAGTCTGATGTAAAGCACATGTTTAGAGGGTGCCAATGGGTTGACGACAAGACAGAAATAAAATCTTTGGCCGGTTTACCTCAGCTGACCCTGTGATGTAATGTACTAACAACAAGATACACACATTTTACTCAACTATTTTGGACAATCTGACCAGAAATGTGCAGGTTTCATGTTTAATAGTAATATAGTGAGCTATAATATATGCACAGTCTATAATATCAATTATTTGCTTTTGCATTTGCAGACAGTTTCACAAAAACATGTTCAATTTGCATACATGTTGTTGATTTCAGGTTAAAATCTGCATGTCTCCTCCTGCCTGCCTGCCTTGAGACAGCCAATGAGAGACAGTCAAATCCCACAGGATAAATCACAGATGTGAGGTTTCCCTACTGGGAGCAGACAAATTAAGAAAAGGACATAGTGGACATGAGGGATGAAGGAAAGCTGGTAGCATAGGGGGGGTTATCGTCTGGACCCCCGACAGCGTCCCTAATATGAGCGCCATTAAACACATTAAGTCCAGATGCGCAGAACACATGGTACAAAATCTTGAAAAGAACACAATCTGTCAGAAAGAGAAGAAGGCCTAAGAGAGAAATAAAACTGCAAACAACAACAGACGAGATTTTAAAGAAAGCAAAGGCAACAATTAAAGCTAGAAAGCTGCTTTATTTACAGCAGGGCTAAGACTCCTGGATCTAAAAGACTTGGGATGTGTAATCAGCTTTACTGCATGGCTGACCTTAGGAAAGAGCTTACCATAAACTACACAGGCAGATACAGACACCTTTTAAGAAGCTAACATCTTTGAATTTGTATTGAGAGGAACACCCCTTAGGAGGACCGCATGAGAGAAATACAGGAAGCTGAGTTCAAAGCAAATAAAAGGCCTAGCAATATGTGAAGGAATGCATAGAGTTGACTTTAAAAGTAATCAGTTGTAGATGTACATCAAGTCATTACTCTGTGAAAGTTTCAATAAAATCTGTTCAGTGACTCAAGAGATATTTCGCCAATGGTACAGACAAACGAACGGGCACACACAGACACAGGCAAAAACATCAGCACTCTGCCTTCACCTCGGCAGTGGCTTATAATAGGAGTGAAGAAAATCTTGAGGTTTCACTGCACACAATGACTCTCTATAGTGCAACATTCGATTATATTTATAAGGCAAAAGAAAAAGCAATCCAGCCTGGGTTTGAAACTAAATAAACTATAAAGATTCTATGGTTTACTCACCACAGCTGTAGCAGTGCCAGTCCCCAATGAAGCCCAGCTCAAGATCAAGGACAGGAAAGCAAAACCCATGATCCTGGAGCAAACGAGAGTGGCGGGAGTTAAAGGTGTGTCTGTGTGTGTGTGTTTGGGGGAGTGAGGGGGTGATTGGGAAATACAGAAGAAAATACAAAGACATATGGGGAGAATCTGATGAATCAGTTTGTCTTGGTTCAGTGAGACAAATGAAGCCCCATTTTCAGCCAATTAATTTGATTTATGCCCCTCAGCTTTTTATTTGAAAATTGTTCCCCCTCTGCCTAAAAACAGAGCTCCAGCTGCTGTGGCGCATTTTAGATTAGATCATAAAGTGGAAATTCAATTAAGTAAAGTTATATAAAAAGCAAATTAATTTATGATTTCTTGTTTGATTTTTTTTTTTCTTACTGCTAGATAAATGTAATGTATTAAAAAAAGATGTTTCATTTATTTGAAAAAGCAACAACTGAATGTATTACTGATTTTAAATACTTTTCATTGCCTTCCTAATTGTCTGCTCTGTCTCCTCCAGGCTGCGCTCAGACTGTCAATCCACAAAAAGTGGCACTGTATTCAAAAAGCAGCAGCAAACTTTGGTTTATTGATTCACATGTACCCCATTTTTAAAGAGACGAGTTTAGAAAAAAAAAGGTCAAAAAGAACATAATTAAGAAAATTGCCCCACTATCAGCAGGAATTTTAAGTGACCACTGGCATAGAGCTCAGAAAGTGTTATGAGTGTGAGGTAGATAAACTGTGTAAAAAGAGAGAAAATGGCCCCTTGATGGATATAAAAAGGCTGATGAGGGCTTCAGCGCTCAACCCACTCCTCAGACCTTCTTAAAAGCAACAATAAAGCAGCCTGAGAGCACTTAATAATTAGTTAAGGGAGCAGTCTTATCCTACTTGGACGATCAATAGGCATTAGTGAGGCCCATTAGAAAGGGATGTGAGGAGCGATCCCGAGCATCATCTGCTAACACTGACACGTAGGTTGCACTAAATTGGGCAAATGGGATGCAGCAGTCTGGATTGCGGGTTTGCCTGTCAGACTTCAGTGTTGGTTTGGATCACTGGCTGCAATTTACTCAACCAAATCTTCCTCAACTAAATCTTTGTATTCGTTTCAGTTTTGAAATCAAAATTTTAATCAGCTGCTTTAACTGAGAGTTTCACATATTTGTATTTGCAAATAAAACGGTTGAGAAAAGGAATAAGAGCTATCTGAAGATACCGTCATGTGGGTCGCTAATAATGCTAATGAAGAGTATATGGTGCCAGAGATGCTGGCTTTAGTTCTCTCTTTCTGCAGTCCCTCAATCAGAACAAATGCACAACATAAAAAAAGTAGCTTTAACTTCATAAAAAAGGCAAACCCCATTCACACTTGTGGTACCTACGTGACAAGCAGACATCGGGACTGCTTGGCTATTGCCAAGCACATGGCCAGGCAGATGACCAGATCAAGGATGAGCAGCAGCAGATAAGTCAGCCATCTACAAGACAGAAAAATGATGCATCAATAACAATTCCCATCATTAACTTCCACTTACAGACAGCATATTATATGCACGTGTTGGAGCCTCGGAGAGTGCTGGCTGAACATATGTTCACCGCTGAAAGTGTGAGATGAATTTGTGTCTTGTATCAGCATTCTTGTCTCCTAGTTAGAGCCCATCTGTTTCAGGTAATTTCCAGCTTGTAGGGCTTAATAATTCAACACCACCAATCCATAGACATTAATTTTTTATCCTCCTTTGAAAATGTCCTTCTCAAGAATGGCTGACTCTAGGTTTGAATGTTGTGTGTATACATATTTGTGTTCGGACTATTGCCAAACAAATGCACATTCTCATGACTCAACTACTTGTGGCCTAACAGGGTGGTAAATGTACATCCAAGGTAAAAAACATGGATATTCAGGATGTCACATAAACAGTTAAATTTGCTGAATACTATAGACTGACACATGGTTGATGCAGTGCACCTGTAGCATAATAGTTATTCTGTGCACTGAGGTCAGCAGAGAATATGATTCACTCATTCTCACAAAGAAGTGCAGAGGTACTCTCACAGACTCAATAAACTGCAGACTGGCCATTACTTTACTCAAAGATGAGAGCAAATGAATGGAGGTTGTGCACTTTACTTTGTCTGTGAAAGCAGAACCGCTGAAGCACCAAGACATAACCGAATTCACACATAGAAGAGAGAAGAAAATATATAATACTGAGGAGGGGAAAAAAAAAGAAAAGTATCATTTTTGCTTTGTTCAAATGACATTGGATTTGCTGTAACATTTTCTGTTCAAAACCCAGCTGCAGGCTGTTCAATAGCTACATAAAATCCAATCAAGACCCAGGGGATCAGTGTCAGATAACTGTGGTCCAAAAGAAGATCCGGTGTCAGTACAGAAAGAACACCCCATGTGGAGCCATGCACGACTGTGTATGAAACTGATATAGGGATATTGTATCACTACTGGTGGTAAAAAATGGTTATTTGGACTGTTGTCTGCTGCTTTGTCTGCCTTTAAGATCATCATTTGATAAGAAAAGACAAGGTAATCACAGTTTTAGTCAAACCTTGTCATTGACATAGGTGATTTCCTGCAATATTGGTATCTTGCAAGAATGTTAGAGCTTGGAGTATGTGTTGAGGATCTGAGTTTTATTGAAATCTGTCCAGTGGTTCATAAGATTCATATTTTGCTAACCTGACAAACAAACAAACACATACACACGGACATACACACACAAAAAACATTACTGCTCTTTCACTTTTAACAACAGGCTAAAGGAAAATATAGAAATTAGGTTTGCTGTAGTATAAAAATAATTTAGAGTGCATGTATACATAGTAACTAAAACTTATTTTACAAACAACTAAAACAATGAAACTGTTGCAAAGCATGGTGCACAATGGCAGGATATTAATTTTGTCCTCAACTGACATTGATTTGTATTTTGCGTTTAACGTTAAATTTAATTTGAATCAGCAGTTTTTCACACTTCATATACAGCTATTTTTCTTCCTCTTTTAATAATGGATATTTTTATTATTTTGAAATGTCTTCTTTGTTTCCTGAATAAAATTGTTATTGGATTTACAAAACATTTTCATAGAACAACGTAAAACTATTTGCAATCTGCGAGAGCAACAGTTTCGATGAAAGGAAATAGTTTAAGGTCAAATAGACACTGCCGTGCATAATGTTCTGTGAGGGCGATGCCTGTTAAAGCTCCACTGCTCAGTGGAAGATGAGCGCATTCTCAGTTTTCATTTATTTCGCAATCAGGAAAAATAGCTTTTCCGGCTTGGGTTCCTCAAGGGAGATCAATAAAGTCCCATCTGCTCCACATCTGCTTCGGATAGTCCATTCTGAGCAGTGTGCTTACACATACTCATAAAATAAATTTATCTCCATCAATTTAGAGTTGTTGCTAAAGCTCACCTACCTGTAGTACTCAATGAAAGCTGTCTGGTCTGCAATGGCTGCCAAGTCAGCCTTAGTTTTGTTGATGTCTGGCAGAGCCGTCAGCTCACGGACAACATTGTTAACCATCAGCTGCATGAAACGCAGCGCTTGGAGGTAGTCAGTCCTGGCACTAAAGATCTCATCTAGACGTCCCAGGTGCTGCTTGAGTCCATTTTCAAAGTTGTTACGAGATCCTGAAACCTGAGAAATACAATGAATGAAAAAGAGAGAACATAAGATAAAGTTTATTTGAACTGTAACACGAGATGTTGTCAGTCTTTGACTAAGAGGACAGATGCATTAGAAAGCACAGTGAGAACCACCACAATAGCTTCAGATCTTGTTTAAGACTTCACGTGCCACAGCTTTTTAGCACTGCGCATGATTGGGTTGAAATCACATATGTTTACTTACTGTTTGTTTTATGACTCCATGTTGCTCTTTTTATGGGTTGTTTTATTTTTCTTTTGGTTCTTCCTCTTGTTTTATCCACTCTTACTAGTTATATGTTTAAAAATAAAGATTGCACAGCTAGAGGGAATTTCAACATATTTCCAGGAGGCAACAGCCAAAGTGGCTAATCCCTTTTTAAAATGATATTAAAAAGAAGTTATTGTTGTGAAAAGGCCTTTTTCACACAGTGGCCATTCCATATCTGCACTAAAAAGACCCAAAATGAGACCCTGTAGTTTTTACAGAAACGAAACATAGGCAAGTCAGAACCACTTGTGTGCTTAGCCAAGCTAACATCTTTAATCAGCAGACTGACAACAGCTTTACTGGTTAGAACAATAAGTAATTTCAGTTTTGTGACTACCTTTATTGACTGGTCAGAGGTGTTTCAGCAGCAACTTTGATACACAGACATATACTGATAAACCAAGTGTTGTGCTAAGGGCTTGTCTATCCATCCACCTGGTCACCACTTTCTACACAGCTAACTCATCAGCTCATCGAGCTGCAGTTTACAGGCCTGGCTACACTCGGCTCATCACCAAATTATTGTTTGTCTCAAACTGGTGTCTGAATGTCTCACCATGTCCTATTCGTTCTAGCTTTCTCGTATTGGATTCTTCCCTGGGCTAATTTCTGTTTTCCCTCTCTGCCTTCCAGGAGTTTTAGCTCATCTGCCACTCACTCACTTCCTGCCATTCTGGCACAACCACTCTGTCCGTTCCCATGTCTCACTCCATTCATTACTTACCTGAAATACAATAAGTCTCCACTGTTTCACTTGGCCCAATCTCTGTCTGCAGTTGGATCATTTCCAGCACCTATGCCAAGGTGAACTTTAAAGGTCTGAATAAAAACATAAATTCAAGCTCGACTTGGTTTAAAGTTTCACACTGTTCCCAATCTGTGAGCAAGCTAGTGGAGTGCCGACTGGCTGCACATCGTTAAATGCAACAAAATAATTATAAACTTAATGTAATAAATGTTTTTCAAGAACCCACTGAAAAGGCTGCGATATTTTGATTAAAATTAATGTTGAATTTGTTTTTATTCGTGTTTGTTCCATTTAAAAAAAAATCAAACATGTGGAAATTGTTAGAATAAGTTAGATAAGATGAGTATTATGAGCTAATTTTATGAACTTTTCCAGTCATGCTCTGGGTTAATGATGTGCACAAAATCACATCGCATTCCAAACTTCTTCCGAGTGTCTCTCTATAAGGAGCCCATGGTGACTCAACTTCTCCTTACAGATCTGGAACTGTTATTCATTATTTTAAGGAAGTTTAAAAGAAAAAGCACAGACTTTAAGGAATAAATAAAAACTTGTATGTTGTAGCTCACAAAGCACCATACTAGAATCGAATTACGTTGAGTTACAATCCTGACTCATTTTGAACAGATGTTGCTTTCAGTAGTCTATTCTGCATTAATTTGCCACAACTCACCTATCTTTTCTAATTCACAACCAACTTCTTGAATACATTCAAGAGAATTAAGTGGCACTGTTCATTCCCACTTACTGAAAATCTAACGCAAAAACAATATTCTTTTCGTCTCGTTGATATTACAACTGACACTGCAGAAAGATAACATCCATGAATAAATTTTACTGACTGATGTCAAAGGTGGTGTCTCAGTAAGATCTCAGAAAGGAGTGCTGATGTGGAGACGAGGCAAAGATACAGGCCTTTCCTCTACTCAAGCAATCCCAATGGGTAGAGGATATGATTGCCAGGAAACTACTCTCTCTCTCTTTTTTTCTCTCGCCCCTATATGCTCATCATCCCTCACAATTCCTGCCACAGTGCTTCAAATCTTATCAAACGCCAGTCTGCCAGACTGTGAGAAATGAAATCCATCAGTGAGCTGCTAGGGGTGATCCACATTTCCCTAATCTGGACTGCCCCGTCTTCCTTTAAAATGGATTAAAGCTCTCTTTTACAGAAAAGCGGGTCTTAAGGACAATTCTCCATACTGGACATGCCTGTAAACTGAAACTCACAGCAGCGCTACCAAAGATTTTTCCAAGCACAGCCACACTGCACTGGTTATAGCTTGATTTTCAAATGATATATACTCTATTCACTGCAGAAATAAAACAATATATGATTGCAGCACTTTAGACTCAAGAGAGTTTATTTTATAGGCAAAGACATTCAAGAGAATTGATTTATGATGCAGGAAGTGGTAATCATTTTGTTCGAAGGATCACAAGGCAGCTTTCAATTTCAAAGAGGAAGCACTGTATGTAAAAGAGCAAGCACCCCCGTAAATTGGAAACACAGATTTTGATGTAGTGTGATTGCTATGTTCTCTCACCTATTATTTCTTGGCAGCAGTGAAGGGCCCTTAATATTGCAAGTCGAACGCTGGAAACAAGGCTGAATTATGAAATGTGTGTGAACTATCAAAAGCCCCCTTCAGTAGCAAATGGAGAATGGTCTTCATCCAATCTTTTCTTTTATGACACACTACAAACCCGTTCATTCTCAGCATTTTATGATGAGAAGACCCTATGAAGCTGTCAGTGGAGTCAAGCAGCCCTTAGAGTCAATCACACACCTAATTGGAGCATTGTGAATCAGAGTCACTGTTGGAGATCTTTCTATTAATTCAATTCCGTAGTGTATTCCCTTATGAAAACAAACATCTCTTTAAAGATGAAGTTCAGATATTTTTTTCCCCTCAAGAGAGATTTTAAAGGAAGGTTATGAACATTTAATATATTAACAGTTGTAGATAGCTCTTTGAGCAAATTCTCTTTGGAGAAACAAAGGTTAGATCTTCATTTTATTGTAATATAATATTTCTACTGGAAGTGTCCCAGGCTTGCAGCAGAAGTGCTACAGATACCTGCTGCTGCCACTATTTGCGCTTGCCAATAACCACAGAATTCTAAGTAAATAACTATATATTGCAAAACTGATGATGATGTTAATTTTTTTAGATTTGCAATAAAGATTTTAAAGATTTGAGTTGTTTTAAAATGGCAGCAATACATTTTTGTCTCAGCCCGACTCAGACTAGTTGTTAGCTTGTCAGTCGGATCAGAATTAAACTCTATTTCTTCAAACTGAAGTCCTTCATAACGCTATTTACAACAGGTAAGATAGTAGTTGTTTATAAACTTTCCACAAAGACCCACTTTAAAAGATTTGAACTACCTCTTTAAGGCTCTCAATCAAAAAAAAGCTACTAAACAGAAACAAAACACACACAAAAACAAAAGCTGAAGAGACAATTTGCCATGTCAGTAACAAATAAATAAATAAAAAAGTGTAAGAAACTACTACAATTCACAAGCCTAAACATAGACCAAAGCAGCTTCAGCTTTATGGCCTGCCATCCAACCCATCTGCTCTGTAAGTGGAGTATGCTGCATCAAGCTACAATTTTGAACACATGAAAGCCTTTGTATCTCTGGGGAACATTAATTCTTCTCATGCAGCCATAGTATCTATCATGCTTTAGGATAAAATCAATACCAGGAAACCTCAGAGAAAGACTGCTGCAAGGATGAAGAACAATCAAAGCTCAAATCTAAAGTTAAAACAACAACAACAAAAATAATAAACACAATAAACTTGCTATTTGTTACATCAAGCTCAAATTGATGTAAATACAATAACCCTGGAAGAAAAACCTGTATTGAATTTGTAAAGGTGATGACTTTATGTTTCTTTTGAGCTTGTGCAAATGTTCTTTACATCAGTGAGAACAGACAAAACTATTATTTCAAGATGATCGTTAAAATTAATTAAGAATTTAAAAAGTAACCTAAAGCTTATAATAAACACAAGTCAGTGTATCTACCTTGAACTAAATAGAGTATCATTCAAACATGATTCTGTTTTTCCATCACAGGCAGTAACAGAATTTCAGCATGGACACTAATTTGCCCACTCATTTACACAGCATGCGTGCATTAAAGCACTTTCAGTGGATATATGATACTGGCATGCACACAAACGCACCAAAGCTCACACACATACAGTTAGTAGGGCTGCACGAGATGGAAGGAGGAGAGGATTAACATCCATTAATGCACAGCAGATGGGAGTTAATCCTCTTCTTTCTCATTGTGATTATTGCTTCTTGCAAGGCCGTGTTCTTCCTCTCCTTCCTCTTTCCGATCCCTTCTGCACCTATAAGCCTCCGAAAATAACTTCCCCCGAATGCAGGTCAGGAGTTGCACAGAAATAATCCGTATTTACAAATCCGCAGACAGCAGTCACCTAAATTCCCTCACTGTGACAAAAAGTGGATACAGACCCCCCACAGTGAGGCGCTGCTCTGAATAAAAGAGGAGCTCTGTTGTCTACCAGCTGTAAAGAATTGCTTTCTAAAAAATATATATATAAATAAATAAAAATTGAAGCAACAAGCCATGCAAGGATCATGCCTTTTCCATTACCCAAATCTTAGTAATTATTATTAATAAAAGCATAAGCCATGCAGTCATTCATAGCAAAATTATTGTTTATATTTTCCACAACACTGGCACATTTATTGCCTGGTCCAGTCACAACGAATCTTTTTCTATCAATGCCACACTTACAACGCTGTTCTGTAAAAAAAATAAATAATCAAATGCTGTGTTATATTTAATGAAATACAGAATGCAATAACTGACATATCACGGAAAGGCCACGGTTTAAATTAAAACAAAAGTACCAATAAAAGAGCATCTTTCCTTCTAATAACACACATTTAGCTGTAAAGTAACAGTAAAACACCAGAAGTCCTCTTATATTGCTGCGTATTGGATTACAGCAAATGTTTAATATTTATCACGTCGTGGTTATAGAATGCGGAGCAGAGGTTGGCGTGCTTTTCTCACCAGATTGTTGATGCTACCCAGCGTGTGATTGGCGTTGTAGAGCGAGTAGGTCAGCTGGTAGACCCCATCGTTAGTCTGGCTGTTCCCATAGAAACCCACTCCTACAGCAGAACTGTGAAAATAGTGATGCAAATAAAACACATCAACAGATTGCTGTGTTTTATTATACCACTCACAGGGAGTGCACAGGGTTATCAAAGGGCAAACATGTAAAACTATAGCATATGCATACAGTATTTTCATTCCCTGCATAAACAAATAAAGTTTGTGCCTGAACTATCCATCTCTTACTTTTTTCTACAAATTACGATAGAAGGATGCCAAGCTGAAGTAAAATGCTAAAACAAACTCCATAATTTATTTTATAAGAGCTCTACCTCTACCCATTCTGCCATTCGAGGAATCCTGAAATTAAAAAGAGGGATTAAGACTTTCAAATATTGTCAGCATTAAAGTCTCAGTGACATATACATGCATTGCCAGTTGTAATTCATTACCTTGCTGTTTCTTTTTGAATGAACTTCTCACATAAAAACTGTAGTATAGCATCCAATTTAGCCCTCATATATCTTTCATTTCAGTTCATTTGATTTGCTAAGAGCCAGAAGGCATAACCATCATGCAAACCATGGCACTAAGACGGAAAAAGAAAAACAATTTGTTTGCAATGATAGAAAATGTCATGTTAAACAACTGTGCATGTATCCCGTGCAACCATGTGAACATTTCAGTACATAAAAGAAACTCCTGATGTGCTTCGTAATTTCGGTAAGATAAGCCACCAGACTTAAACCTTACGGTGTAGGCATTAATCGAGTTCAGTTTTGAAACACATTTTTGTAAAGATTCTAAAACATATGTAAGTTGTAGATCCAGTGAGCACCTACGCAAGAAAATCAATAATTAGTGATATTTACTGCGTGAATGCCAAGTTAGTGCTCGCACTATAGTACTGAACTATTGTTGTTTATACTGGTGTCTGTCATATGCTTTTTTGGACTCAAACTACTGTATATTTTGTACTATTTTAATCATATATCAAGTGTTTAGCTACCTTTTCGCTACTATTAGCTTTTAGTGACAATTTTGGAAATTTCAGCTTTTAGTTCTGGCTTTGTTAATTTTAGCTTTTAGATACTATTTTGCAAATGTTATTTCTGTTATGTTTGTTTTAAACATGTTTTAATTCAGTTTCAGCTTCAACAAATTTCAGCAAAGTCATTCAGAACTAAGCATTCATCCTGGATTTACACAGACAATGTCATATCTCCAGTTGGATTGGATTTTCATACTAATGTGTACAAATTTGCCAAAACAGATTTAAGAGACCATTTTCATTAAAAGACAAAATTCATGTGCATTTAACGAGTGTGGAATAAAAAAAACAGCTTTCCTTTGGTCTTGTCGCTCAGAAATTCAAATGACTTATCGGGCAATACTAACTTTTATTCTCCTGTTTTAATGTGTTTAGAGGTCACTCTGGTGTGATTCTTTGAAGCGCTCCTGTCTTCATTTTGCATATATATAATAGAATCCCCTGCCTGATTCTTTTGTTTCCCCCCTCTAAACCAGTTCTCTCAGGTTATGATGAGGAGCACAGCGGATCATGTATAATCAGATCTGAGGCAGGAAAAAACTAAATACAATTACAGCAGTCCACAACAAAAGTCCAGCTACATGAATGTGGTTATGAAATTACTTAATTCAGCTGGTTTATAAAGAAATCATACACTCTTGCGTGATGTTTTTCACAGCATCTGTATTCCAGCTGATCTGTGTTGGCCTTCACAATGAGCTTCTTATTAACCCTCCTGCCAAAATGACACATCAGCAACAATGAAGACCAGCTAATGGTACGGTAATGAAACAGTAATGAGACAGAACATCATGGGGCAGTTTAGTCTCAAGGGAAACATTAGGATTTTTGTGGCTGAGTAAAACACTCCCTGTAGCCTGAGGTTATTAAAAAAATGGAAGAAAAAAAAAACCTTCATGTCATGAGCTTAACAAAGTGTCCACTTGAGAAAAATGTATAAATGTCTTGTAGTTTCATGCATATTGCCCTGACAGTACTCCAAACTGCTGCAGGGGCAACAAAGACCGAAGGAAGAGGCTTATATATATATATAAGTTTCATTTACTAAATTCAATTTAGCCCAATCATGATCCAGAATAATCATTCAGATGGGCACAGAAGCTTTTAAATCCTTTATCTGCTTGAGCTGCAAATCTAATTAACTAGATTAAAAAGCTCCACAAAGGGAATGACACACACCCAAGATCTTTTATAGATTATATAAAAAACAAGGACATGTAGAGCATTTATAATAAACATCCCAGGGCAGTTAAGACACACAGTGGCTGGTCTGAGCTGCTCTTTTGCCACATGTGTTGCAGAAACACTCTGTTTCATCAAGTCTCGACGGGTTAAACTGAGAACACGCTCACTTCCTGGGGATAACTTCTGACTCGTCAGATAAAGGGTTTTACTTTAATGGTCTGAGTATGACTCAGATCCTTATTCTCAGACTCCAAAGGTGTCATGACCGCCTTCTGTCTTTCCACTCTTCCATCATGACTGTTTGTAAGTTTTGCAAAGGAACACTGGATGATAATCATAGCGTGTGACCATAATTTTGTGTTAAACCTCTTCAATTTTCTAATGATGTAATTAACTTCACCTTTGGACACTTTCTCCGTTCCTTTAATCCTTTCCCAGATCAATGCTCTTACAGGCCTGCAGGCAGCTTTCTCAACCTCAGAGTTTGTTTTCCACTCTGACGTCTTACAGCTGATATTCCATCAGACGTTGCATAGAAAGATGTGTGCACACTTAATTGTGTCTAATAAATTCCATTAGGTGGAAGCGGATTCCAGCCAATTAGAAGCATCTCAAGGACGACAGGTAAAAGTAGTATTCACCGGAGGTCAGACGTTCACGTCATAACAAGGGCTGGGCTACTTTTATACATGAGATTTTACTGATTTTATTTTGACTATATTTGCACTCTTAAAATCTCTGCTCACTTTGTTGTTGAGGATCACCGTGGTAAGAACTGAAAACTTTCCGTTTGTGCTGTATCTTTTAACATACCAAAGAAAGAGGTAAGCAAAGAACAATCAAAAGCTTCTTTGCTTAACATTTTTAAGTCTTTTTTAAAATGATTCAAGTATTAACAAAAAGTATCACAAGAAATTTTACATAGAAGGATTAATGAAAGCTCTTATGCAACAGCATCATACCCAGTTAGTTAGCATCACAACAGGTCTTGTGTGCCGTGGTAGGTACTAACTATGAATAAAAAGAGCTAACGAAGTTAAAGTTCAACACTGTCACAAGTTTTATCAAATTGGTGCACAAATTCAGTTATTTTGAGGGGAAATAAGTTGTTCCTTTTAAATTTTAGGACTTTTTTAAAATCAAATTATATAAATATAAATACCTATATCTGACAATGGAAGCTTTATGCAAACCGCCAGCTTTTATTAGTTCATGTGAACTTGAATATCCCCCTTTGCTTTTTAATTTCACTCTAATTGGGTGGCTGTGGCACAGGAAGGATAAGCGGTTGGCTGCCAGTTGGATAGTTGGTGGTTTGATCCTGGCTTCCACCACCACATGCCTTGGGCAAGAAAGACACTGAACCCTAAATTGCCCCCAATCTGTGCATTGGTGTGTGTATGTGTGAGACTGGCTTGTAGTGTAAAAGCACTCTAAGTGATCAAAAAGTCTAGAAAAGTGTTGTATAAACGCGGTCCATTCCATTTATGTTCCCATATAATCCTAAAGGATTATGAGCTGGTAAGTGCTGACATATTCATCAGCATTTTACCCATTAGTTCTCAAAAAAATATCAGCAGAATCTCGCAGCTCTAAAGACAGATTTATTCGAAAAGATTTGCAGCCTTTCCGTGTTGCAAAAAAAATTTGATTTGGAGTCTCTATAAGTGATTGGCATAATTTTGAACCTCAAATCAATGGTTTGAAAATAACAGATAACTGACTCTGAATTATTATGACTGAGATTTTTACTGCTGGGAGTGCGTAGAAAGATTGCTATGCACTTTTTTGCTTTACAGCACCTCACTGATCAAAGATTTTCTTTTTGATTGTGTCTATATAAAAAAAAGAAAAAAAAAACATGTACATCCGTCTTCTTACCACAATTTTGTGGCCTTCTTTGAGAAACCTGGCTTAATAAAACCTAAAATCTGAGAAATTTGTTAGTCCATGCCTTCCTCTTCAGGCTCTGTGCACATTCAAATAGGATGGACAATTTATTTTGCACCATTTGACATTTCTTCGGCACAAAATGCACTGCCACAACATTCTTAAAACTATCAAGTTGTTTAAACTGCAAAGAAAAACTAAGAATATTGTCAGGAATGGAGTTTGTACAACTTATTTGAAAGGAACAGTGCCAGAAAATATTTAGCTGTGCTAATTAAAATTAACACATGCCTGATCTTTATGTCCTGACAGCTGCAGAAAATTCTCAACATACTCCAGGATTGAACTCAGTTTTGAAACTACCATAAAAATCCAGGGCATCAATGGGTAGCAGTGCTGCCTGATAGCAAGAGGGTCCCTGATTTAATTCCTGGTTGGATTCTTTCTGAGTTGTTCATTGATTACGATAGTTAAATGTTTGAATTTATGTCAGTAATTGGACAATCTGGTGATTATTTATCAGCAGTCGAAGTACATCAGTTGTTAGGGCAGACAGAATATTTTACATTGATAACATTTAAATGTAGTTTCAGTTTGATCTTTTTATTTTTAGCTGTTTAAAAGAATAAGTAAAAGAGTGGCACTTTTTTTTTTTTTTTTTTTGTAAATGATTTTATTCAAAACCCTGAACACAAAATGCTCCCGAGCAGATTATGTGCTCGGTGTATGTTGCCATGGTGATTTAACCAGGTAAAAAAAAAAAAGAGAGACATTTTTGTGACGCTGAAAAACTAAGTCATTAATCCTGTGCCGTCGTGCAGCCCTCAGGTGATGACAAGCTGAGGACTGGGAAGTTTTAAAGCAGTGCTGGTTGCTCCAAGAAACAATATCAGTCAACATGAACAAAGTGAAAAATGTCAAGAGCAACACAAACAACAAGGTCAGAGGTTTAAACAGCTTGAGACTCAGAAATATAGCCAGCCGGTGCATCCGAGGTTAGCCAAAAACTTTCTACGTATACAGACAATATGTTGTGTTTCAGCAGCACTGCCAGCCACGATTCTATTTGACAATAATAATACATTTACAAAGAAGGTACGGGTAACCACATCGGTGTAAAGGACTATTCAAAGAACACAACAGTAATATTTTACCATTTATGCTCACCATATTATGAGACCTGTGATAACAGCAACCCAGGTGACACAACAGGTATCAGGCCTTTTGGTTTCTTCATCCAGGTTCCTTCTGCAGCAGCACAAACGCACCAGGTACCCTGCCAGAACCAGCAGGCTCACAACAAGACCCACGGCACCAGCGCATGCGAGAAAAATCAGAGACTGAAAGAGGAACGAGACAAAATTAATTAAATATTCTCTGTTAAAGACATGTCAGGATGTGACTCTTTTCTGAAGAATGAGTCGGTACATTTTTTTAGCAATTTTTATTTACAGAATCAAAAGGTATTATCTGTGGTGGTGGACTGACTGAGGCCACAAACCTTGAGGTTGATCCCCTGAGCCAAAACAACCTGCTTTTATCAAACACTGCTCATGTTTAAAGCCCTTGTTCAGACTAATGCGGAGCTGCTTCATCGTTATAATCAACATTATTCTTGCTGCTCACAGCAACAAAAAGAGCAAAGAGAAGCACAGACCTTTTGTGGTTTTATGGCAAATGCAGCTTACAGAGAATTTGCTGTCAAGTGGCACAGACTGGACTGTGGCTAACAGGAAGGCAGAAATTATCCAAGGCTATGTGTGTGTGTGTGGGGGGGGATCATGTGACACATAGGCTTTTGCTCAGTCTTGTGATTTCTGAGTGTACAAAACATTTAAAGCCTAAAGAATGGACACAGAAGCACACTAATGTAGGAAAACAGGATTTTTTACAAAGTGAATAGATGTTTTGGACATTGTGTGCAAAAAAAGACTTATTTCTCAGCTAATTCTGTAACTTTGAATTATATTACATTAAAACTTAATTAGTTTTAAAGCGGGTTAGACAAAAGCATGATCCTAACTGCACTTAGCAATATTTTGCACTCTTAAGTTTTACTGCTCACAAGTTCAGTGAGTGAATATCTGGTGGACTGACAAACCAGTTTTAGAATTTCATTAGGGACTATTTATGCTCTCTGAATTGCATCGACAGCAGGAACATTAAATTTACATATATTGGTTTGTGTATTCTGACAAACACATTCACTGTTTTACATTTAAAGTTTAGTTAAGTAAAAGGCCTAAAAGAATTGTGAAATTTGAGTAAAATGCAATGCTTAAACAAACACCAACCCATGATTGTTGATGTGTATGCAGCTGGGCTGACCCCACCTGCACTCCTATCAAGATCAGACTTTTAATCTAATGATTTGCTAATTGTTTCGTGGAGCTCCTGATGACTCCGAACTGACTTTGTGCAGAGTTCAGGATGGGTTCAAGTCACTACAACTCAGTTCAGGCTCCTCACAACAACAACGTTGCTCCACTTGCTCCTCTAATTTTCCACTCAATTGTTTAGTAATTACACATGTTGGCACTTCAATTTCCACTGTATGCAAAGCCTTAACAGGGGAACAGATGAATGACAAGTAGGAGGAAAGACTGACACAGAATTTCTTTTTTTTACTGTCATCAACCAGAATGTATGGAATTTTTGCAAAAGAGGGCGTTTGGTTTAAAATGCCTAAAGTTTTTGGATAATAAAAATCAATTGCTTTAAGAAATATATCTGTAACTGCCAATTGTCCACTTTTCACAAGTCTGAGGATCAGTTTTGAAAGATGTCAGTCCTGAAATCCACTGTCTCTGTGACTGAGTAAGTGCTGAAAATCAATGAAGGACATTAATGTCTCAAAAGAAACACAATGAGAGACCTAAACAAGGAGGAGAAGTTTACGTAAAAGTAAAAGTATCTCTGATATTTTCCACAAGCAAATAGTTTTCGAAAATCATTACATGGTCATATAAAAGTAGAACTGGTACACATATAGTTTACAATGAATTAATGTGGTCCCAGTAGTTTACAATTAGAACATAAAAGGGTACTTTCTGAGGTGTTCATTAATGCTGTGCTGTTAGTCTGGTACTTACAATATACTGAGCTTTTTCAGTTGTAAACAAACTCAGCATTTATGTGTGCAATTTGCAAAATAACGTAAACATATCATAGACTGCAGATGGAAAACCATGGAAACAACTGAGCATAAACTTTATATTGGCTTCCATAATAGTTACATTTTGTTCATAATGACTCTGGTGCTGCTGCCCACTCAGTTCCCATCTCCAATGACTTTTACATCATTAAAAGGTTTGAGGGAAAATGTGATTTTACTTTTCTGCATTTCAAAACATCTCTAACTTATTAGTTAAATGGCTGCTTTAACAATTCAGAGCTTGATGGAACATGCAGTGCAGATAAAACTTCACAGATACAGCCGCTTATTGTTAAATGTTGGACATCTAATATGAACATTGTACCAATAAGTGTCAGAATCAAATACAAGTTACAAAAAGTTAATTTTAGACATGAAAAACAGCTGTGGATTGAAACTAAAAGCCTGGTATGTGTCAAAAATGAAATTAGCTCATCTTAGCAAGAATAAAGTATGAAATAAAATATATATATATATATATATATATATATATATATATATATATATATATATATATATATATATATATATAAATAAAAATATCCTGATATTATTATTGGAAGAACTATAAATTGTGGACACCTGCACATCATATCCAGTCTGGGTGTAAAATGAAATATTTGGGGTGTTGTCCAATGCTTGATGTTTACATTCAAGACAAAATTATATCTTTATTTCTTTTTACTTATGGATTTCTGCACATGTATGGGTACAAACTTGTATCACCTTGTTCCTCTGAATGCCAACCTGGATAATACAGGTCATAAGGTATCATGTGGAAACTACTGATCAGGGTGGGGTTCTACTTCCTGATATTTGGACCAAAATTCTGAGAGCTACATACACAGACATCCAAGTGGGATGAAAAAGGGAAAGGAAGAATTGCTTTTTTCTTAACCCAAACTATTTGTTTTTTATTCAACGGTATATAGGGTGTTTAAATATACTGCTGGACATAAAAGCCGGTGTTCAACAAACAAATCCGTGCGCTTTGACGCACAGGTAGAGTTACCAACCTGCTGGTAGCTCGCCTCCTCCGGACTGAAGGTGTTGTCGACCGACTGGAAAAGAAAATTGAAGTGTGGAAAATTGTGCAGCCAGTATGTCCACCACGGAGCGACGTAATCAAGCCTGGCAGAAGCCATTACTGCTGGAAGAGTCAATCCAACAGTCCCCTGAAACAAGTTGGAGACTTTGACACTTCTTCTTTTTTTTTTTTCTTAGGAAAAGTTGGCAAAGAAAGAAAAATAAAGAGGTTTCCACGGAGTATCAAAGTGGAAACTGATCTATTGATACGCCTTCAAAATAAGGATAAAAATCACCGGTTTCTGCTCGGGGCCCCATCGTGGATTGGCGCTCATTTGTTCATCCCGGTGAGTGTAAACAGATCGGACCCTGAACCTGCCTCCTTCTCAGCAGGAGGCGGGACGACTTCACTCCAGAGGGCAAAGCAACAATCCGCCTCTTTGACTTATGGGGAAGCAACAATAACACAGGCCAACTAAAAGAAAAACTAAAAATCTGCACCGACAGGAGCAAAGATAAATAATTTTGAAAAAAAAGAAACGGAGACATTTATCAACAAATTTACCAAATAAAGGCGTCCAGAGGCAGAAAAGAGCAAACTTCCAACTTTTCCTCCTTAAAGATGCAGTGTCTTGTTTCCCTTCTTTACTTTATTCTGAGAGTTTAATTAGAACAAATAAACCCCATAAAGGAAGAATGTTTTCCGCTTCGGCTGGCCCCTCAACTTTTGGCAGCTGGTAAACAAGCAGGGATATTATTCAGCATTTTTTATGACTTCTGCTGTTAATGTCTGACCTCTTGTGGACAATGAGGCGCACTGAGGTGAAGCGTAATCAGTGTGTTAAATGTGTTAAAGCCACTGCTTTTATTTACTTTGGGAGAGGGGTTTTTCATTCTTTCTTTTCTTAGGGGCTGTAACTTGCAATTACAGCTGTAGCAAAACAAATGAACTGCGGTTTATTTTAGTCTGGTGAGGAAAAGCGTTTATTTTAGAACCCGGTTTAAAAAAATCGTTTTGAGCTGACAGTTGTTAGTTAAGAAAATAAACAGTAAAACTTTGCAAGCTAATGAAACACATAAGATATAGTATGTAGGATTTCTTGTGATTTTAACAATTTCAGGATCTGAGAGCAGGTTTAACGCATGAAAAAATGCATTACTGTTGGTTATTAGGAACCTTAACAGATGCTGGATGGTACATTTTGATCAGAATGAAAAAGAAAATAATAATGGCAGTGTAACTGCCAGCACGAGTGGCATTAGAACCCACTGCTTCAATTTTTGATAAGTCCTTGAAAAAGGCTGCAGATGAGGGAGAGAAAAAAATCAATACAGGTGCTTCTTGTTCAGATTTTGAAACTCAAAGCGTCTCTGAATAGGTTTGATCATTATTGTGAAGCAAACTGGGCTGGAAGCAGCATACCTGCATGTCTAATATTTCAGTGAGATTTAAAATCAGGATGCATTTCATTAAAATCAAAGCCTTCCACTCATTCAGTGAATGCATATCGCATTTTAAACTAGAAGCAACAAGAGACAGAGTTGGAGAGGTTTTTATTTTACGTAGAATGTATTTTATCTCAGCTGTCAATTTACTAAAATTGATTTAATTATTTTGAATAAAGCATATTGTCTAATGTTAAAAAAATTTTTATGAAAGATTACAACTGTGTCCAATACCTTAATTAATACTGTTCAATAAAAAAAGCTAACTGAAAGCATGCCACTGGCAGATGAAAATAAAGATGGAAAATATGTCAAAGAAATTCAGCTTTGAGGATCAGTTGTTTTATCTAACTGGAACACAGTGGTTTGCTTTCTGAATTCTGGGACTTCTGTTTTTTTAATGATTTGGTTGCTTTGATGCCCCTCCATGGCCAGAATACCTTGAGAGTGTTTCCTCTGAGGCTCAATACTAGCAGGTGACACTTGAAATTCACTGTATAAATATGAATTTTCTGACTGTGCTTTGCATTTCTAAGCAGTTGAGTTTAAGTCTCCTGTGATTCCCGTGCCATTCACTTTGTGTTTGAACCAACCGAGGGGATCAACGTCAAACACCGAATGAAATGAATAAAAGCACTACTCCTTTTTTGCTTTGCTTTTACAAAGTATAGCATGTATGTCCCCTCACTGTCCCTGCACTGTCCCTGTAGTCACGTTAAAGAAAACACCAAGATTATAGCAAGTAAAATGTTCTTCTGCAGTCTATGCCAAGGACGTCGCAAGGCGAGAAATATCATCAAGATTCCCTCACTTGTTCATAGTTATTCCAACTTATGTCCAATTAAATCGAACTATAAAAAGAATAAACTAGTTTGGGAAAGAATGTGTTGCTGTGTACAATGAGAAAAAAAATCAGTCTGTAAAGAACTGCAAATCTTTTAAACACTGCTAAATAGAAATATTTCAGAGGAAAAAAAGGAAATGCTAAAACTTAGAAATGTTAATGTTTTAAGAAAACGATCAGCTTACTTCTCGTTCAGATACAACAACTGTTTGTATAGGGGAGTGGGAAAATGAAAAAGTATAATAATCTAAAACAGTAAAAACAAAAAACAAACTTGATAAATAACTTGATGTAAAGGCAAGAGGTCAGTCACATATTTAGGCATAAAGAAGATTGCTTCAATGAGGCTGAGAAATAAAAGATAAGGTGAGGTTCACCTTGCCATTTTTGTGTTGGCTCATGTTAATTTACTGTTGTAATCATCTTTAATTGGATTGACTCCAAAGGTTAATCAGTTATAGATGTACATCCACTGATAACTTTCAGAATGGTTCATTAAAATCTGCCCACTGGTTCGTGAAATATTTTGGTAACAGACAAACACCAGTGAGTACAATGAGTAAAACTTGAAGTATATGTTGGGAATGACTCAGTTTCTACCACACCAAATCCTAGCTCAATAGATGCATAATTAGCTGAAATATAGCTATTTTTGTGGTTTCCAAGGCCATTTTGAGCATTTACTGCAAAACAGTAAAATAAGGCTAAAAGCACAAGCTGGATCAAAGAAAAAAAAATAATTGCAAACATTTTCATACAGAATATAAGTAAAGTCAGTGAAGCTGAACCATTAGGTGGCAGCCCAACACTTTTCTGCAGGTCTGTGAACCTCGTGTTTCTAATTTGTTCTCGATGAAGAAAGCCATCATTAGACTGAGCTCCCTTCGACATAACATTGGCAATAGGCTTCTAATAATAGCCCAGCAGAGATCCCACTTTAATGAACTGCAGTTTATAGATCAGATCCATTGCTTTCTTGGGCCTTTCATCAGAATCTCATGGGACCAGCAATTTGGGGCATGATGTTATAGGAGAAACATATCAAAGGGCACTTTGAAGTCACGCAACTGCACCATAAGGGCAGAAGACTGAAGGGATAAAGTCATGGTGGAAGACAAGTCTCAAGGTCAGTGATCGTTGAACAACAATATTGTGATGTTGCTGAATTTTAAATTGTGGATCAGATACTCCTGAGGCTTATAGTCCAACCTTGACTTCAGCGGGGAGTCGCATTTCACCCAAGGATCACTGAAAAAAAAACACCTTCAGAAAGATGAGAAACCCAGGACTAGAATTAGAAAAGTACAATAAAAAAAAACCCAGTTGGAGTATTCCATAACCTTGTTTTTTTTTTCTTCTTTTGGAAGATTGTAGAGTAAAAACATGTGAAACAGCCAGACACAAACTGAATGCATGCGGCTCACAGATGCCATGTACAATGGTGATAAAAATAGAAAAAAGTCTTCCTCGCAGTTAGTTGTTGCTCATTCCTCATCATGTGCTCAAGTGTCCTCAGTAAATGCTGCATTTGCCTCCAGATTGACTGCCTCCATAACAATCACGGGGATGATTGGTTCATTTAAAAAAAAGTGTTTCGAAGAGCCTTGTACCCTATCTTCAACTTCCAACACTACTGGGATTCTTCCAAGTCATAACAGTTACGGCTCAGTGAAATGTGCAAAATGCGTTGTATTGGACTTTTCCTCCCTCATGTGGTTATTGCGTTTTTTTGGAGGGGTGGGGGTGGGATCCGCGACTCAAATCCTCTTGCTCTATTTTGAGTGATTTATACATGAATGAAGATTTATGCCTGAGAGCTCAGTGTGCCGGTATTATCCAATCAAACTGGGCTGCTCAGAGGCTCCTGAGATTGCATTAAAGTGTAATATCAATGCAGCAAATCCCGGGGTTATTGCCACTTTGAAATACCCATGGTCCCCCTTGCTATC
Source organism: Kryptolebias marmoratus (assembly GCF_001649575.2). Taxonomy (NCBI): domain Eukaryota; kingdom Metazoa; phylum Chordata; class Actinopteri; order Cyprinodontiformes; family Rivulidae; genus Kryptolebias; species Kryptolebias marmoratus. The sequence continues at coordinate 8,962,608 of NC_051441.1, read as the reverse complement.
ACCACATGTTATGATTGTGTCTGTTGAGATAATGTTTCAGAGGAGATTGCTGAAGTAAATGAAGGAATAGGGACCTTGTTTAATTTACATTATCAGTGACTGGATAGATAGAAAAGGAAAAAAAACGTGTCAGAACATACAGGTGACTTAGAATTAAGAGATGGAATTGCACGTAATGCGGTCTGAAAGTGAGGTAAATTAAGTAGAGCTGCAACTGCAGAACTTGTGTCCTTTGTACAAACTGAATAAAATTGATTTATTTTCACAATGGGTTGATTTTTTTTTTTTCTTTTTAGACTTTATAAACATGCGCTATTGTTCAAGTTGCTTGTAAAATTTTATTATTTGCCAGAACTGAAATATGTTCTTACAGAATGTTTGAAAACAAAACAGGGAAGGAGTCTTTTTTTTTTTACCTGTGTCACAGCTTTGTTTTAACACAATAGAGTCCCTCAAAACATTTTCACTTTTTATCAAAAGATTTTCCAATTTATTTTTGATAAGACAGCTGCATTGTGCTTTTTTTTTGTACTTATGATTTTTTTTGTTTGTTTAGTGGCACCTTTTTAAAACCTGTATTGTACAAAAGATGTTCAGTTCTAAACTGTCTGGCTGTAAATCTTTATCACCTGCTGCCGAAGGCACAAAGGTGATGCAGTGATAATTTTGCGTTTGTGTTTGTTTTTGCCCAACTTATTGTGCAACATCTGCGCTTTAACCTTTGGCATTAACTGTTGGAGCCAACCCTGGTTGCATGTTAGCAAAACATCTCATGAACCACTGGATGGATTTTCAATAAACTCCCAAAAAGGAACTGTCATAACACAATAAAATTTATTGATAGGTCTTCTGGGAAGTCTTCATTAGGAGGCAGCAACATTGTCATGTATTGCACATGTTAGGTCGTGCTGTCCTCTAACTGAAATGGCTTTCCTCTTATGGCGAGAATGGTGGCTTACTGTTCAGGTTTGTTCAAAAAGAAACTTTCTTACAACCTTAGATTAGAAAGATTCTGCTACTTGGAACTGTCTCATCCCTGGGATTTTCTGTTTGACATTTCTTTCTAACGAATTGATAAAAATCAACAAGCTGGGTCTTCCTGTCTCCCTGAACTTTTTGCCATGGCAGTAATTGTGGGATGTACATCTACAACTGATTACCTTTTGGAGTCAACCCAATTCAAGATGCCCGCCCAGGTAATCAATCTTAGTCCGAACAGAAATGGTGATACCTCAGTACAGACACTGAGATGAAACCTGGTGTGGTAGTAGCTGAGAGTCATTCAGAACACACACTTACACACACTCACAGCTTATGCAAGATCGCACAAAATATCCCAAGGTCACCTGAGATGACACATAAGGTTATTTTCAAGTTTTAACTAAAAAGGCTACAACTCCATTGATTCTCAGCATTAGATGATCTTCGTTTATCTATATGATGATGTGCATTCTTTTAGGGAATTATGGTGTTTAATTTTGTGCGTTTTAGCATTTTAAATGATACATTTATTAGTTCCACATGAGACAAAGACTTTGTTCTTATAATCCTGCTATTATTTTATGCAGGTGCCCAGAGTTATAAGAGCTATTTCATGCAGTAATGATTTTTGGGAGGAGAAAAACCTGAACTGACATGGGCACATTTTCCTTGTTTTATTCCCCCCCCCCCCTACAGGGAAATGGCTTTCTTAGCCCGCAATTTATCCAATTACGGATTTACAGCAGTGCAAAGTCAACCATATGATGCAGCCTAAGTCTATTTTTCAGCCTTTGGAGCAAATCCAATCATTCCAAATGGTTGCTGATGGTAATAATTGCAACAGCATTGTATTGATCTAGTAAGTCCATGGAGTGGAAAAAAACAAAGCTAAAGGGAAGGAGCACTTTGCATGCAAAAATATTTCATCAGGCCTTTGTGAAAATATGAGGCATAAAGATATTTATTTTTCTCATGTAAAAAAAGTCCCCCTCCCCCCGTTGTTTTCTTTTCCCTTACTCTTCGACTGTTTTAAAGGTAAAGGTTTACTGTGTTTACAAACTAATAAAACTTCTGAGAATGACTCAGAAAATATTACAGACTGCACAAACACAACTGATGTCCTGGATTCAACACAAAAGGATTCTACACACATCTAATTTCAGAACGCTCACATTCTGAATGATTACATGTTTAGAAAAAATAAAACTGGAATAATGTTGTTTAGAAAATTTGCAAATGAGTTTCAAATAAATCAGAATCTCAGGATGAGACAGGCAACTTTTTTTGTTTGGCAGATTCTTTGTTTTTTCAATAAAAACTATATTTTATCTTTTTTTTCTTGTAAATTGATTCTTTGTCTAATACTGTATGTTTTTAAATACTGATGATCCTATGATCATAGCAATCAGTTTTAATCCTAATTCTCGACGTTTTTACAGTCACGTCTTGTTAGCAGTGAGTGCACGTCTTAACTGATCAAAAAGTCTGATGTAATTAGACATTAAAATACTTGAAGAACTATTTAAATTTACTCACTACTAATAGCTCATTTGAGATTTTGTCAGCCTTTTTTTTACAACTTCATAAATAATCTGTAAAGCATTCACAAACGATCCATTGTTCATTACCAGCAGTAAACATGTAAAGAGTTCATAAACATTTTGTTTGCTCTCATTAGTTTGGGTTGTCAACATACTTGGCCAGTAAGCCGTGTTCTTCTGAATCCTCCACTCATTAACGGCCTGAAGCAGAAATGGAGACTGTTGCTGCAGCTCAGGAAGCTTTCCTGCTCTTAGCTGTGCATGAACGTGTGTGTGTGTGTGTGTGTGCGCACATCGTTCTCCTGCAGCGAGGCTGTGTTTGGCACGTTTATCCAAATCAGCCAATAATTTGTTTTGTTTGTTTTTCATGATCAATTATTTTGTTTGTTTGTTTATTTATTTATTTTTATCTGTCTACCTGAAATATTGTTATGAATCACTAAGTTAACTTCAGTTCATGTAATATCTAAACTCATATTAGAAAGTGACATTTGTTGACCTACTTTTGTTTGTTTGTTTACCTGATTGTGGTAATCCCATTCTACTCACACACTTCACATACATTTATTTTCATGTTACAGTTCGATCCAACCTGATTTTTAACAGTCTCATTCACATTGTTACCTCCGCCAAGCAGGTTATGTTTCCAGTCGTGTTGGCTGGTTTGTTCGTCTGGCCATCTGTCTGTTCTTCTGTCTGTCAGCAAGATTACTTATAAACTAATGAACAGATTTTGAGGAAATTTTCAGGAAATGTTGGGGTTGTCACAAAAACAAGTGATTAAATTTGGTGGTGATCTGGATCACTGTCTGAATCCTACAATTTTTTTAATGACCCAGTGGCCTTGGCGGAGGTTTGCGCTCTCTGAGTGCTTCTAGTTTTATATTTTTTAGTCGTATATACTTCTGATTAAGACAACACTTATATTTTTTATTACAGCCCTGTCGCAGAAAGGCAAAGATGGATTATATATTTTTTTGCCTGTGTATGTGTTGGTGTGTCTGTATGTTGGTCACACTTTAATAAAACTTAACCTTAAAAACACAAAAAACAATTATAGCTGAGTCAGTTTTACAGATATATTTACCAGAATTCGGTGTGGTAGTAGCGGAGACCGATCCTCAGCAATCATTCTAACAGATTGCACAAGATCTTTGTTTAAGATTTACCTTCAATTACTTAGTCAACCCTGTTTATTGGTTAGCAGAATATCTCATGAAGCACAAGACAGATTTTAGTGACACATTCATAAAGTAATCACTGGATGTACATCTATGTCTGATTACTTTTTGGAGTCAGTCCAAGTGAATTAGTCCACTACCACTAATCAAAATTAGCCAGCACAAAAATGGCTATATAGCAGTCAATTTTACAGATACTGGGCTAAAATTTAATATGGTAGTAGCTGAGAGTTACCTGCAGCACATACTATGATTATCTCACATGAAATTGTGCACAATAATTTTTTCATGTTTTCACCAAAACTACAACTCCATTGTTTTTCAAATCTGGCATGAAAGTTGGTGTGTAATATGCATTCCTTCAAGGAAAGCTAGGCCCTTAATTTCATATTTACATATTCACTAAGATGATCTTTAATAATTTTTTTATCTTTGCTTAATTTATGCAGTTTCATCTACTATCATTTCCATGACTCAATGATTCACATCTTTACGTCACCTTTTTTACCAATATCTCCAAAGTATTTTAGGGTTTCTTATTCAGACACCCACACGCTACACTTTTACCTCACACACAGATGAGTCTAAGGGAGAGGGAGTTTGCAGTGTGTTTTGCCCAAGGATGCTTTGGCACACATCCCTGATCTTCAACTTTGAATGCAATCACTGAGCCTCAGCCAACCCAATGGGAAATTTAAGATTTTGTTGTAATACATTATCTGCTCAAAACTGTAATTTTTTATCTTTATTTTTTAAGTCAATGTGTTTATAATAATAATTTGACACATACAGTAGATGATGTTTCTACTTGATGCTAGAATTCAGGTGGGTTGCAGTATCTGGTTTGTAAACTCGTATTCATTTAAATTCATCACTTACAAGCGCTCACTTGTTTGTGAACTACCACTGCCACTTTTTTTGTTTTTTCCTCTAACAAAGTTTTACCACATCTGTGATTCATGCCTTTTACTTTCCGTGTAAAACACTTTGACATCTGTTGGATTAAAATATGTTTCTGAGAACACAGTCTCCACGCAGCTTGTGTGTCAATCTGATTAAAGCACCGCTAATAGAAAAACAGAGGCAAATTGCCACTCGAATGGATGAAGCTCAGCGAGATTTGTGGCAGAGCCAACGCTCTTGTTGATGATGAGTCCACTTTCAAGGAGCAACTGGTCAAATATCAACCAAGGCAAACTGGAGAGGACTGAAACGAACCTCATCTTTCTGTTTCAGCTGTTCCAAGTCACATTTTTTAGCAAAACCCCTTTTTCCTATGGGGCTGGCCACTTCTCCTAAATCCACTACTGAATAACCAAGAATTGTTACACTTACTTCTGATTGCTAAAGCAGACAAGGGTATAAATTAGAACATTTCAGTGGAACATGGGAATGCATTCCAAACAGCTAACAACCATTACACATAATGGCCTCTGCTAAGGACAAGGTCTCTGATTCATTCCCATGTTAAGTACCTCACCTGAGTGATGGATAAGGACATGTGGAGGAATAGGTCGTGGTACATGTGACAAAAAAAAGGCAACTCGGTGCGGTGAATCCAGTGAGAAACTTAGTGCCGACTTAAATGGGGGCAAATGCCAGGTATGGAATGAACGATGGAGAGCTCATGTCTGTGGATCTAAATTATTCTTGAGCAGATATGTACTCTCAAAACTGCTGACATACTTCAATGAGTCTAATCTCTGAATTTTAAGTAGTTTTGTCTTTGTTTAAAGTGCAGTGTATTGTATAATTTGAAAAGCTTGGAATTCAAATCAATGGAGTGTAAAGTCAGTGGGTAATTAGACAGATAGGGCTCCTGGCAGAATAACGTCCAATTGTTTGCAGGATGTGAAGGGAATACATGAAGCCACAGTTAAGAGTATGTACAAAAGAATGCCACTTTAGCCTAAGACAATAAGCACAATCCATATGCTATAAAATACATTTTGAAATTTTTCTGCAAAGCTAAAATAATAATAATAATAACAAATACACGGTCATAGAATGCAGATAGTTTCAACCCAGATGGCAAATTATACAGTTTGGGGGTTTTCACTTCTTCTCAAAAGGTTGTGTTTTTCATTCACCCATGGAGGAGCTGGAAAGTGGGAAAAGACTGATTTAATGTGTTTCAGCTACATGTCCTGCTTTTGTATGTGGAGTTGCAATTTAGATTTAGAAGACAGGGGGACTGCAATCAGCAAGGGGTGGTAATCAATTTATCTTGTTTACGTGTGTTTGTGTGTGTATGTGTGTGTGGGTGCGTGCACGTACAGTTGCAGAAAAAAAATCCACAGCCACTGACAACGATAACCATTGTGCTTTGCTTGATGATACACAGATACCTCTGCTCTTCATCTCTATCAGTGTCTTTTATTACTTTCTGTAGATATTTATTTCATCTTTTTTCTTTATAGCACGCATCAAACTCACAATTAATTTTCCATGGTCATAGGTTTCCTGCACACAAGTCAGAAGTGGCTCTCGCTTTGTAAAAATGCATTTCCTGACAAATGGAAGTTAAACAAATGCAGGTAATGTAGCATTTCCAACAACGTTGGCTCCCAGTTAAAACGAGTGTTTCTCTTACCTTTATCAGTGTTTATTCATTTGTACAAGAAAGGCAAAGCCTACCAGAGGTTTTACCGAGTCCTTTATTACACCTTGAGGACAATGCAGCCAGCTGGGTCTTCATTAGTTTTAAACAACGTAACGGCTTTGTTTTTGGCAGGCATTGTTAGTACAGGGCATGTTTTCACAAAGAGCCATGATCTCATGAATGAGGGAGGGAAGATAGATGTTCATGCACTGAAGAGTTAGTTATCACCTTGAGCACATCATCGCTCTTCCTGACTAATACAGCTTGTACATGAGGTTAAGGCGCTGGTGCCTGACAGAGAGGAACACGGCATGGCTGGCATATAGCTAAAAGTTCGATCGATAAATTACTTCACAATGTGCAGCGCATGGGAACGGCATGTCAAAGAGAGCTGTCTGCACTCTACTTCTACCCAGTGACTCAAAGCTTCGTTGAAAGAATTATTGTTGTGTCTCAATTTTAAATAGAAATAGATAATTACGCCCTTAAAACTCCTCCTCTTGTCCAAGAAACAGACGACAGTTGTAAGGTAATGATTTGATTTGTCTTTGTTAGCTGAATGAATTGAGCTGTAATGGGTTCAAAGGCTGGATGGACATGCCTGATGGAAGTTCCTGGGAGATGTTCTGTGGGGGAGGCAGCTAAAAAAGCGGTTGTGCTGGTGAGCCCCACAGTAACTGTCTCCACAGTGACTGAGAAGCTACGTGGCACTACGAGCCCCAAGTCCGCAATTAATTCCTGCAACTGTCTGGCAGATGAGCTGAGCTGTGAGGGAGAGCATGCTTCTTACATCTTAACAGCTGTATGTAAAACAGATGGACCAAGAAAACACCTGGAAAATTATTATTATCATTATTATTATTAAACCCTTCACAGCAGTCTGACATTAGCTCCAAATATTTCTCTAAAAATATCCTGGTGTTCATTGTTGATTGTTTCCTCTGTTGGTCTTGATCATTCTGTTAATGTCGGGTCCACTGAGATGAGCAGAACTAAAGCAGAAATAAGCCATCATTGTCAGTATAATGCAGGGACAATAATGTGAATCCCTGATGCCAAGGATGCCTTTCCTGCCTCTCATTAGAACAGCTGTGTGGTGCACAGGGACAGAATAAGACAGCAGTTTCGCACACAGCAGATAAACTGGGCAGTGAAATAGGCGAGTTCCTGCAGATTGTGGTTAGAACGGGTAGATGTATGAGAGGATGGGATTGGAGGAACTGATTTTCATTTAATGACCAGCTGTGTGATGTGGACCCATGTGGACCCATCTAAAAACATTGCCTTCTGCACACTGTGGGGAAGGGGGGGGGAGCAGGGGATGGAAGGGTGAGTCTCGGACCAGTCCGGTATACCCACACTCAGCCTGGAGAGATAATTAAATGTGGCTCATGCTGATATGAATGGTAAAATTCAGCACGGAGCGTTTGTGGGATCCTCCTTTGGGCAAAAAGAATCATCTCACACCACAGAATCCGCTGCTGGCTCATCAGTCTCGCTGTTCATTTGTAAAAAGATTTGATTTGCCAAGGTGAAAAAAGCAACACTTTAAACTTTTTCAAAAACTTCAAATAACACCCGCAAGTGAATCTTAAACAATGATTTCTATTTTGCGATGTAGCACGATGCTAATTGTTAGCTCTCCTGAAAGTTTGTGTCTACTCACTTTGCCAGACCAAAAAAAAAAAAAAAACTGCATCCATTTTGTCAACTTTGCTTGTGGTCGTACTGTTCAGTACAATCTCATTGCATTTGGTCCCAACAGACCATTAGAGCTGCTTTCATTCCACATTATGATCAACAAAGGTAACTGAAAGGACAAATGTTCATTAGCTACGCTCTAAAATACCCCACAGCCTAAATATGCTCTCAACAGAATTAAATATTCATTTTAACAACATCATCTAAATAAACAATACGACGTGAAGGTAATCAGCAGAAATTATCTTGACAAGCTAGCTCTACTTGGCTAATGAGCTAACATATTAACACCAGCAGGCTGACGTGGAAATAATGTTTTGCTTAAAGCAATCTAGGCATTTAGATTCTGTCCAACATTTTTATTACAAAGGAGGGAAAAACCTTACTATCTTTTCTATTGGCTGTTTTCTGGCACAGGTTTTAACTCGGTATAATAAAAGTAAATCCAAAGTGATCTTGTCTGAATAACAATATAAATTGTCTGAAGAACTACAGGTTTTCTGCAAAACCGCCTTAAAGAATATTCATAAGCACTATGTTAATGTCTAATTTTTCACTTTCTCAGGATTAAAAATGTACAATTCCTGTTCTGGTTGGGGGATTTCAAAACACATAATTAACTGTTAAATAGTACATCCTAAAAAAAAAAAAAGTATTGTTCCTTTAAAGCATAAAAAGCTGATCGATGTCCTACACTACAATGCAGTTTTGCAGACAGACAGAATTTAACAGATTTAGTGTGCTGGGTTGAATCAAAACTTGACCAAGCGTACAGGTAATCCATGAGTTGGTAGAAGGATGTCTAGACATGGAAAAGAGCTGAAACTAAACTTGAGACTTCCAAATCCTCTTCGTGACACAGAGCAAGACTGACTGGTGAGTAGAAAAGGGATCCTGAAACAGAAAGGAAACATCTAATGGGAATTTTATCCAAGAAAACAAGACTCAAACCTGAGCATAGTTTGGATGATTTGTTGCTCACAACACAGAAAACCTGACAAACTGGCAATAATCAGAGAGAAGCCCAGGGTAGATAACGGTAGATAATGAGACACAGGTGTTCAGACTAATCAACTGCAGCAGTGGGACAGCTGGCCACGCCTAGCTACCCCCCCCCCCCCCCCNCACACACACACACACACACACACAGTGACAGAGTAATAGACAAGTAAAATATTCGTGACAAAATAAATATGACAAACTCATCAAAACAGTCAATTTAGCACAAGTTCCAACATTATAGCCCCGCCCCCTCCTTTTTTTTCTTTTACTCTGCAGTTCATTTTAACAACTACCCACAATGTAATGAAAACAACACAGAACTGAATATATTCAAAGATGCTAAAACAGGTTAACATTAATAAATGAGCCAAAATGTTGGTCAGATTTGGCAGAGAGTCACATTTTTAAAACATCATCGTTTTGTTAATCATTGCTCCCGCAGAACTATCTGTGCTTATTTGGATTGGAAACTTTTAAATACACATTGACTGCATTCACTCGGTCTAAAAATGTAGCATAAAATGTGCATGGATCTGAACAGAGACAATGCATCAGGCTCTGTAATTTTATTCACTGTATGGATCAGTGATGTTTATCTTGATCCTTTGTGGAGTGCTTTGATTACTTATGACAAGGTCCATTTTCTGTCTTTTTAAAAACATTTTTGTTTCATTTGCCAAGATACTTGTTGATCTTTATTGTTGTTTTAAACAATCATGATAATGTTTCTCACAAGATATTGCTTCTATTGCAACATGAGCCTCAGAAGTACATACTACCATATTCTACATTAAAACTTTAACTATACATATATTTAAAGATATAAATATTGTAACAATAATAATCTTATTTGTTATATTATTTGTAATAATGTGATGCTTTCACATAGAATGCTTTTGCTGCTGAGCTCTTCCAAACCCATCTATGTGTTGTTAAACAGTAAAATAGATCTGCACAGTGCAAGATAGCACTGCTGCACTGAAGTTATAATAATTTTAAGTCAGGTGCAGTGCTCTGTGACTCCAAGAATATCTAAAGTTGGTATTTATTTTCACAATTGCCAGCATGATGTTTCTCGAGGGGCCAAAAAGCTGTCAAGTTGTTTCCCATTCAGGCTGAAGCAGATGTGGAAGCAGTTGCTGTGCAGAGAAGCTTCTAAATGAGCTCAAAGTCTTCCTTACCAGTAAAATAATACCAGGGCTTTTATTTGCAGCTCGACAGAGATTGGCATGTTGTCAGAATCTGTCAAGCTGGCAAAATCCCAATTCAAAGGCTACTACTTCGGAGGATACTGCTGTTAAAGCCTTCGGACAATGTCAACCAAAAATCTCAAAGGACAAACCAACAGATGTTCCTTTAAGGCCATTACGTAAGCAAATTGTTGCTTATGTCACAAGTTATTGAAGAGTGTCACTTTTCTAGGCTCCACCTGGTCTATAAGGAAACTTATTTGAGAAAATTCAAAATTATGTTAAGTGTGTATATTTAGTTTTTTTCAGCTTTGTTAGATTTTGTTTGTCACTGAATAGTGAATTCAGTGGCAAATAAACAACCATCTTCACGTCGAGCATGACCATAAAATTTCAGATTTTCTAGCAAGTCTTAGCTTATTATAGCTCATTTCTTTATAAAGTGAAGTAACATCTAATGGTGATTTACTGTTTGTAGCAAAGCAAAAAGGAAATGGGTTTAGACTTCACATAATTGTACCTTAGAAGTGCACCTCTAAGGTATGTTGTACAATAGGCAGTAAAACTAGGAAAGAGATAAAGATTATGAGACTGAATTGTTTTTTTTTTTCTGAGTTTGGTACATTACTTAGTTTTCTTCTTCAAACCTGAACACTCAAAGAATGAGATATTTTCAAAAATAATCACATAATAAATTCTTCTGACTTGACCAAATTGAGCATATTCATGAGGTTAAACTGACTCTGTTTGAAACCACTTTAATAAAGCCCTTTACTCTCATCATCCTCTTCTTAATGACAATAATTATACTTCTGGCCTTCAAAAGAGATTTTATTGTTTGTGATTCATCTGCTGAGTTCACGTAATTAAAGCAATTATTTCCACAATGGTTTGTGGATAAACCAGAATCGTTTTTTTATTTTGTTATTTTCTGATGCATTAAGGTTTTATTTAGATAAATAGCCAAGGTTGAGTTCAAAGCTAGCCTTAAAGTGGTTTTGTAAAGTGCATCAACAAAATGCTGCCAAGCCCAGACATACTGATAATTAAAAAATGGTTGAAAAAAATACTCCTTAAGGCATTTTTAAGTATAACAAATACCGTAGGCACAGACTCAAAATACAATTTAATTCTAGAGAAACTGATAATAATTTGAGCAGACTGTTACATATGTTGATACAGTGTAGATATTCTTAGTGATTTACTGTCCAGTACAAGCTGATACACAGATGAGACATAGTGACAAATCATCTACTTTAAACTGAGTTCATGAATTATGATATTGAAACATAGATACATTTGGAGCAACTTGCTTGATCTTTGTATATAAAAATGTAAACAAACACAAAGTCACAAGTCACGTTACACAGTCAGAAAAAAAGGGTTACAGAAGAACTACATTTAGACATATACCATTGATTTTAGAGTAACAACAACAAAAAGGCACACTAATAGTCTGACTGAAAAGGAACCAATATTGATTTCTAAACAGTTAAAACTACAAGGGTACCATTAAGCATCCCCTGTTAAGGGTAGTAGAAAAGTACCTTTAAGAGTAGCACCACAGTAAAAAACCATTGTACCACTAAAGTTACAATTTGGTTCACTTTTGTGTAGATTAAAGCAGGATACAGGGAGATGTAAACAATCATCTACACCTGGTTGGTGTAAAAAAAAGTTCCCATAAAGCTGCTGCAGTTCATCTTTAGTTATTCACAAACATGAGTGGAGTCAGATAAAGGACAAGAGTGTCACTGGGTGTTCAGTGCCCCAATTTACACATCCATGTCAGTTCAGCACTGTGACTTCCTCTGTTGTTGGCTCAGCAGTGTCTCGAAAGTGGAGCAACTTCAACCCTCATTCTGCTTCAATACTTTCACACATGACACTGATGTGCGACAAAGGTGTATTAGTCCCAGTTTTAGAAGTGATGTGTGAAAAGGACTGCAGACATCACAGCTTGATGGTGTGTCTGTGTAAATTATTTATATGTAAAGTAACTTAGTGCTGCATTATAATACAAGTGAATTACCTTCAATCTAACTAAAGGAGCAAATTTCTACAAGATAATCTTGCCTTGACTAAAACGATTCTTTATCAACAGACAAAGTTTCTTTGCTTCTATGATATATAAACACTTTGTCACCATCCACAAAACACATTTTATTACATAGAAAAAAAAAATCAATCGGAGACCTTTATTTTTACTGCCTCCACACAATTTATCAAGCCATATCGAAGGCTGCTCCCCCCATATCTTTGTTGTCACATCAACAAAGTCAATCTTGCAATCCCAAAGGAGAAGATTGCTTCAAGTTTAGTTTGACAAGCTATTCCATTTGTCAATAACTTAAAGAAGACATGCTTCCTCTGCCCGCCTTGCCCGCGATGAATGCTCTGTTTAATAGGTTAGACCACCAGGCGGAGGCAGAATGTCATGACAGTGCAGAATGGCAGTGCCCTGACCAGTCTGATGCCTTTAATGCCATTGCTTCCAGGTCTTCCCCAGGGGAATGCTGAACCACGCTAAGAAATGCTGTAGGTGGAAGAGTCCTGCAGTACCTCGGCTCATTTTGATTAATGGACCTCTCTCTGCCCCTGAGTGAGCAATTATCAGAGGGTAGGCAAAGTCGTTCATCACTGTAACTGAGCAGCAGGTCTCTTCTACTGTCGAAAGTCATACCTGCAGGGCAAAGCTACCACATGCAACACCTCACCCTCCCACTCCTCATCAACCATGCAACAACTCCTTGTTTGAGACTCTGTCTACAGAAGGTCAGAAAGGTAGAGCCTTAAAGGTGGCATGGAGTACTGACCATGTTACTCACAGACAGACCAAATTTCCCCAAGGTAACTCTTTAGCTGCTACCTGGGTTCTCTCTCCTTTATATAATGCAAACATGCTTGTTACAATGAGATCAAGGACATATGAGTCCAGAAGCCTTAAAATCAGTTTGTAAAATGACTGAAACATGTTGTGACCATATATTGTTTGTGGCTGTTTGTGGATTTGGACTGAAAATACATTTTAGACAAGTCGAGGCAAACCACTGAAACCCTCAGCCCAATAAACATGAACAACAACAAGTATATGTATATATACATGGCCTAAACAAGTCCCATTACAGAAGTATCAACTTCTCTGACAAAATTAACCTAATCTGTCAAATGGTTTGTTAAACAGAAGCATCTGAGAAGCCTCTGTGGAAAGTGGAAAAAAAAGAGATTCTTGGCAGGTGATGAGCCATCTGTTTGTCTGGTTCAGCCAATCAGTTCAGCACAAAATAGGTTGTTAGCAAAATCAAGCTCTTGCCAATGCCTGTTGAAAAAAAAATACATGTATTTTCAACCCAGAAAAGACTTTACTGTGATATTTTTTCAATTTTTTAATAAAAAAATAAAAGTATACTCTGTGCCTGGAGCATTTGTAGGTCAGAAGGGACAGTAGATGTCTCCCAACGAGAAGGGCTGATCCATAGCTTCCCATGTTAAAGTGTTAGTTCAGATCTGTTCAAATTCAGATCTGTGGAAAAATTATAGATAGCTCTATGAACAACCTCCATTTGGAAAAATAAAGTTTAATTCTGACCAGATTGATGTGCTAAAAAGTAGTTTGAATAGGGCCAAGTATGGAGTGAATTTGTGAAAATCCACTTCAGTCTCAAAATTTTTATACCAATTCATTTGAACACTGTTTCATAAACCTTTACACTGTCATCAGTTTCACATTACGCAGTTATTTAAATGAAATTCAATGGTTATTTACCAGCCAAACATCAATTTGAGGCACTTTTAGCAAAAATGTCATAAAATATCTGCTAGAATAACAATGTAATATGATATTGACTGCAATGTAAAAGTTTACAAAACAGCATTCATATGAATTGCTGGAAACATTTTGATACTGGAGTTGTTTTAAGATGGCAGCAACCTACTCTGGTCTTGGTCTCACTCCAACTACCGTTAGACTTGTCAGGTCAGTCGGAAATAAACATTATTTTCCAAACTGAAATAGAGCGATCTACAACAGGTAAGATAGTAATTGTCCAAACCTTTCCACAGAATCTCACTCGAAAAAAGTCTGACCTATTATTTTAAAGTGTCATTGAACAAGATGCCAAGTCCAGCTATGCATTGATTGCATTCTGCACTGTGTGTGTTAGAGGGAAGAAAAACACTATATAGCTCATAAGACTAAAGAATAACAAGTGCTGTGTTAATGGTGACTGGCTTGTAGTGTTTGAGTAGTTTGCATGGTCATCAAGAGAAGACATACAAAAACACTAATAAAAACATTATTTGATTAGTAAGTAATATAGTAAATCACTGTGTCTAAAACTCCAAAGAATTTTTAGATTTTAGGGAATTGAGTTCATGTCTAACTGAGCCACTCAGACCTTTCATTCATCCTTATTTTTCATCTCATACATTATTTTTAAAGCAATACTGTTTGTATTTGTTCACCCACAGCCTCATCCAACACTTCAGCCTGTGCTCTGTGTAAGTCTGCACTTCATTGATGTTCTGTTAAGAGCTGGGAGGACATGTTCACTGATAAAATGGCAGTAATCAGACCAGCTGATTGCCAGACCAATCTTAGCCCTGTCATTTCTGCTCCACACCTGTAATCCCCCTTCACTCACTTTTAAAAAATGCAATTAACAAAGTTGTTGTTTCTCCAAGAGACCACAATTTTCCCAAATCAATCGGTCAATTACCAGGTTGTCTTCAGGTTGACCCTATCTGCTAATGGTTCTGGACGTTGGCCAGAATCTGATTTTGTTTTAACAGTGCCTAATGGGCTCTCAGCCCATATATTATGAATGCAGACCAAACCGTTTCACCATACTATTAGAGCTTGTTTTATTCATTGATCTCAGTCTTTACTTTTAGCTAACGATCCCCCCCCCCCCCTTCTTTTGTATGCACACTGCTCAATCAGTTAAATACTCTATTGTTAGAAGAGCACATGAGATGCATTTGAAGTGCAGGGATTTTGTTTGACTGCACTGTTATTAAATCGCTGTGTGTGATGAATCAAAATGAGCAATGTCATTGTCGTCGTTGTGGTCTGTCCACCTGAGGGAAGGAAGAAAAGGAGAAGAGGAGGATGGGTTTGTGGGGGGTTTGGCTTTGTTTCATTTGTATCATGTTTTGAATTTTAAGTGGAAAAGATTAGATAATGACTTTCAGCCTCATTGTAATTTTAGTGATTTGATTTCTTGCTCTTAAATAGCTAATAAACCTCTCTAATAAACTGTTGAAGTAAGGTATTGTATTTTATATTTTGAAGCTGAAGGGAAACCTCTAAAAGTAAATAATTCACTGGAGTGTGTTTGCATGGCGAGTTTTGTCTCTTATTGTAAGTAAAAGCTATCATAGGTAGATCTGGTCAAGACATCTGCTTCTCTGGAAATGCTGAAATCAGTCTGCTGTCACCACGTCCGCCCTCCATCTTACACTTCCCCAATATCTCACCGTCTGCATCTTTTGCCATTCCCGAGCCCCCCCTTTTTTTTTTTAACCATCTCAGTCTTCTCCATCAGCAGCTCACATCTTTATATCACTCCAATTTTCACACGGCGGGATGGAAATTGAGTGGGAGGACTGGGTTGCAGGATAAGATGAAGGTCTCGGAGTGGTCAAAAATAAAATCCAATTTGGAAGAAAAAAAAAATTTAAAAAATAACTCACGCTGCTGCTCCCCCCCACCCCCACCCCATTCTCAGTAAATCTCACCTGTACATCTCCAGAATCTCAAAACCTGAGTCACAGCAGGAAAGTGAGGCGATGGAGAACATGTGCTCAACCCACCTCCACTCTTTCACAGCTAATTTAACTTTTAAAGCCATTTGCTTCATGGGTAGTTGTACAAGGAAAAGATGAGCTCAAAGAAATATCTAAATGCTCAAAGCTGCAAGTGAAGACTTTAAACACCTTAACAATTTTATGAGTGAAAAGAAGAAAGCAGAGCCTTCAGGGGCTTCATGCTGTTTTTTGTTTGTTTGTTTGTTTGTTTGTTTGTTTTTTAATGGGCAGAATGTTTGGACAGATATAAAGCCATAAGCTACAGTACCACTTGAGATGATGCTGCAAGCCTTGTCTGTCTCCTCACTTCATTTGTCTTTGGGGAAACCAATATACATCACACAAGGACATGTCTAAGCTGTCAGCCTAGTCAGAGTGTTGACAGGTGAGAGAATCAACCTTTTGATGCAAAACAAATAAAATGAAAACGGTTTGAATAGCATTTGTCTGATTTTCCTCTGCTCATTAGATCAGAAGATATTTGCATGCAAAAAGACGTGCACAGAATCACTTATAGCAGCTTTGCTGAAACAAAAATCAAATTTAGTCTTTGGATTCTGTCTTCTATGTTGATTTTTTTTAACATCCCAGAGCAGCAAAAGAAAAAAAAAACAGACATCTTCAAATATATCTGGCCAGCAAAGTTCAGAGACATCTGCTTATTTTTGGAGGAGCTGTAATCTAGTTGACTGACAGCAGGGCACAACGCGTACCTCTACTCCTAACCAGAAGGCATTCAATGAAGGCAAAGGATTTCATAAGAGGAGATCGTAGACGGAAAGAGAGGTGAGAGAAATCTGCTCAAACACTGCAAGATAAGAAAGAGGCAGGAAGATGAAAGACAGCAAAGTCAGGCAAAAGAATCCCCACAAGATCTCAAATTTTCTTCCTGCTACATGTTTTTGAGGTAGATCCTCAGTCATTTGGGGCCTCACCCTGACTTGTTATTCTTGCTGCTAAACCGCACGCCTGAATTCTGCTAGTTGTGACTGAACATATATTTTATCTACTGGTAGAAGTCCACACAGTGCAAAAAAAATCAATCAGCTGCCAACAAAGCAACAAAAACAATGTGCAGATTGGTTTTCTGCAGGGATCAAATAATGTTTATCTGTGAACAGTGGGACCACGGTGGTTCAGTACAAATACATCCACTAGTTATAAGGTTGCTGGTTCAATGCTTTTAGACTAGACCTAACAACCGACACTTGTAATTTGCTTTGGGTGCGAGTGCTAATGATCGCCTGCTGCTGAAGGTAAAGGCAAGGTAAAAGTGTGTACGTCTGTTCATTTCTCTGTACCATTAGCAAAAATATCTCATGAACACCCGATCAGCTTTTAAAGAAACTTTCAGAAAGTAACCACTGGGTTGACATCTACAGCTGCTTGTGAACTCAACCTGATTCAAGATGGCCACTACAGCTAAGCTCATCGGGCTATAACTCAGCCAATTGCACATATATTGAGCTAGGATTTGGTGTGGTAGTAGCTGAGAGCCATCCCAAATTTATACTCTGAGCACTAACTGATTACACAGGATCTGTTTTTAAAACTTTGTCCTAATCTATCAGAATCAACTGTTTGATAGCAGAGTATCTTATAAACCACTAGACAAGTTTTAATGAAACTTTCAGAAAATAATCAATGTTCATCTACAAATGGTGGATGTCCCGGCCAACTGATCTTAGAAAACACAAAATAGCTAAAACAGTCAGCCAGTTGTAGAAATATTGAGCTACAATTTGGTGTGGCAGTAGCTGAGAATATTCACCAACACATACTTTGTGCACAACATATTGTGTAGCATTTTTGCTTAAAACCTTAGCATTAACTGTTGAAGTCAACCTTGTTTGACTGTCAGAAAAATATCTTATGAACCACTGGATGGATTTTAATGAAAATCTCTGATAGTAATTACTGGCTGTTCACCTAGAACTGGTTAACTTTTGTAATCAACCCAATTCAAGATGGCTGCTGCAGCTAATCAAACTGATCATACTGAGCTCAAATTTAGTGAGGTAGTAGCTGACAGTAATTCACGATGCATACTCCAAGTGCTAACAGATCATGTGAGATCACAAATTATCAAGGTTAAATCAAAAAAGCTATAACTAAATTATTTTACAGCATAAAAGGATTTAAGTGTAAAACTTGGACATGAAAAGAAGCAGGCAATAAACATTCCTTTAAGGAATGCTAGGACTTTAATTCTAAAAAAAATATTTGTTTACATTTTTTCTTTCTTTTCTTCTAACTCTGTGTTATTGCAAATGCAAAGCACAAATATTCAGAAAAGAAGTCACTTGGAGAAGGTCAGGTGACAAATCTGCTGCGTGTTAACGAAACACTTATTTGTGTTTAACTAGATGCATTTCAGAGTCCGGTGGGATGAGGAGGAGCAGAAAGCTGAGGCCCAATGAAGATAATTTAGTACAGCAAATTCAGCCGAACATGTTGTGTTATAGTTTTCTCAGTTTAAGCTTCTTTCGAGGCTTGGGGCATATGACTCACCCAATCCCCATAATTATCATAAACAAGCCAATTTTGTGAAAGATAGTAAAAAAGATTTAATTTAGTGGAAGAAGTCAGTGCCTCATGGCCTCGGGCATCTCAGATTCACAAAAACATACTTTCTGAAACCAAATTATAGTTTTGTTTTCTTCAAAGTGCTCCAAAGTAGAGTCTAGGTCAAACTTCAGGTCTTTTAAGGTTTAATTTGATATGTGGACAAATCGAATGCTACAGATATATCGGGAATTATTTTTCTATTGTTGAAAGTGTTGAAGAAACATTTTTGTAATTCAAACAACCAGAGACAGAAAATATAATATCCTTGTTTTAAAACGGTTTGAGCCGGAAACAAGGTGACGAAAAGTCCACTCTTTGCCATCACATGGGTGTGAACCAGGAAAAAGAAAAAAAAAGTGGTTTGCTTATTTGTTCAGCCATGATGACAGTCATCCTGAGTTCATTGTGAGAATTGTTGATCTGAGAAGAAAGACAGAAGAATAACATTGTATTATCTCTAGCAGTTAACCTTTGATGATTCATTTTATTTTACAGCATGTAAACACAACAGGAAGTGGTTATGAATTATTTGTCCTTGCATGTGAGATTTTAAAACTGACATGTGTGTGAGCGCTTCCTGCCACTGGTTAGACAGCTATTTTTACACCTGTTTTGTCAAAGTCTCTGGGGTTCTCATCTCCGACCTCATCAGAATTGCAACCTGTGACTTGTCTTCATAGTCTCTGTGGAGGAAAGCAGTCAGCCTCTCTTCAATACACACTTGTCAGTCAAGTTGAGGGACAGGAGAGGTAAACATTTCACTGCCCATTTACTCGTGTGCAGGTCATATGTTGGTCAAACTAGCTGTGAATTCATGCTGTCTTTTGTTGGTTGCAACATGTAAGTCCCCATAGTTAACACAAAGAATAAACAGTATGAATACTGAGAATGGCAGGCCAGAGAACATTGATTATTCAAAAAATATTAATATGGTACAGGCATGACTGACTTTAGTAAAGATATTTAATTTGAATGTTTACAAATGTCGCATTTAATACTTTGGGTAAAACATGAACAGATGCACAAAAAACCTGGATCTATCTGTACGCTGAGCTACAAAAGCTTATCATTAACAGTGCAAAATCCACCTTTTTCAATATTTATCCAAATACACGAACAGCTATTTATTATGACTGAGCTCACACATTCTGTTTAAATGTGATGCTTTGTCTAAACTTGACTAATAGTTATATAAATCATTTCAGAATTAAGCTTTTCTTTGAAGTGAGTTGAGGTTATGTCTTAACCTAAATGCTTTAAACTCTGTGAAGTACTTGTTTAAAATTTCTTTTTCCTAACTGCTTAATCATTGTCCCTAAAATGATTTTTTTTTACCTGCTGTGCTACACTTAATTCATTCACATTTGTGAATTGACTTTGATTAGACCACAGTAAAAAGATTTTTGTTTGATTTGGATTTTTTTATCCTAAATCAAATAAATTGATTCATTTTTATTTTTTGTATAATTGCATTGTCTCTCCTAATAAGTAAAGTAAGTAAAGTTTTGAAAACAAAATTTTGACCGTTCTCAGTTTAAGACTGAGTAAACATCATATAGCATGATTTTCCCCAACTCACAACAGATTCCCGTCCACAGTCTGTCCGATCTGCTCATCTGCTCAGTTCCCCTGCCGTCTCAAACCATTTCTTTCCACTTTGTGAATTGCTCTAAAGTGAGAGGTTCACTATTTACTTGACTGGTATCTCAATTTCACAACTGGCTTGTCTCAAACACATAAAGTATTCAGCTAGCTTTTTTTTTCTCCCCGATTTGTTACAATCCTCCATGTACAAGAGCAAGAGGGGTGACTCAACTCAAATTTAACTAATCCCTTTAATTAACTTAAGTATTGTGCTTGAGCATAATTTTGTGGTACTTGTACTAGAAGTTCAATTTTGTGCTTATTTAAACTTCCACTACACTTCAGTGGGAAGTGTTGCAATTATAACCCTCTACATTTATCTAAATTTAGTTACATTTAAATGGGCAATGCAGTATGATAAGTTAAAAAAAAGAAAAAAAAACAACAACATGTGTTTAATGACTAAATGAGTGTTTTCTAATTGTTTGGTTGTTGCACAGTCAAGGTCATAATTTACAAGATCAAAGCCTGCTATAAAAATTTGTTTTTTCTTCTGCAATTTCTGTATTTTTTTCATTCAATAAATATACAGTGCCTATACAACACATGTCTCCCATTTATCATCTTATGATCTCTCAGGTTTACTGATAAATTACAGGGCTTTAAACGATTTCTCCAGCCAGCAGCTCCGAAAGTATAACTTTCTGCTCAGCCACTGCTGCTAAGTTAATGTAAGTGTGATCAAAACATAACATTTGCTTTATTCGTTTAGGTGCATTTTGTGTATACACACTGGTACATTTACTCAGATAAAAGACTTGAATACTCTGCAAACATAGTCCATCACTGTCTGAAGGCCATAAATACACAATTTCATTTCAGATGTAAATCCAGCAAACAGGGTGCTTTTGTTTTTTCTTCCCCTCTGCTGCAAAAGAAATCTTTGCTTTCTCAAGCCAAGCATTTTTTTTCCTTCCATTTTCATTGACAAGTTTTGTTAACTATAAAGAGTGCCTGAAATCTCCTGAGTGCATGTAGAGGCTGGTGATGTGCATATAAGAACAATACTGGTCTTTCAAGGCAGAGCGTGATGTGCATTTAGTTCCAGTCAAGCATAGAAAGGATAAAAGAAGTTGTTTAGTTCCACAAAATCTCACTGGGTTTGGCGTTATGGACAAACAATAAACAGACCTGAATGTGGTGACTGCATTGCTCTTTTAACATATCACGTTATATTCCTTTAACATCCATAGCTCATCCTGGGTCAAATTTCAGGTTTTTCTAACTGAAATACATTCAGCTCTAAATGAAGGATATCTTACAGTTTGTGTAAAACTGCTTTTTTATCCACTTTAGAATCTAATTGTTTCTTGTTAAATCTTGGTAATTTAATGAGGTCTTTCCAATTTTATTATTTTTTATTTTTATTATTTTTATTTTATTATTTCATTTTATAAAATTTTATCTCAAAATTCTTTTTGGAAGCATACTGTACGAATGCACTTGGTAAAAGATTTTGAGGTCAGCGTGAATCAAACAGCTCTATTGAAAAGTCTTTCACTTAGTTTCAGTTCAGTTAATTAGCCATTAGTCTCTTCATTTCTGAGTCTTTCCTCTTCCTTCCTGTCATATTAACATAACACAGTCTACACCAAGACTCAAACAAGCCAAACAAATGCTGTGAAGATGAATTTAATTATCACCCTCAGCCGAAGGCAAAAGGGCAACCATGTTTTTGCCCAATTTTTGTGTGTGCGCACGCGTTTGTTTGCCTGTCATGTCAGCAATCTCATAAACCATTAGACAAATTAAATGAAACTTTCCAAAAGGTGAACATTGGGCAACATCTATAAGTGATTACCTTTAGGAGTCCATTCATTTCAATATGGCCACCCTATAACTTCATTACTTTTTAACATAAGATGATCTTAGATTAAAAACTCTGTCATGAAAAGCAGCAGCCAGTATGCTTTCCATGAAAGAATTCTACATCTTTAATTTGGTCATGTTTTCTTTTCAGATGCTCAACAAAAGTTGTTGTAGATCCATAAAACATCTAAAACAAATGAAAAACCACTTAGTTAGCTGGAGCAGAGAGTAGGTATTTTGTACAGCAGCTACAGTAGACTTACGTGGGGCCTCTGATGTTTCATTTTGTCGAGTGGTAAAAAGTAAGAGACCGTTCTGTGCTAGACTGAGACAGAATGTGCAGAAAGTGTAGCTGCAGTCTCCAGAGCACAAGCCAGAGCACACATCCACACACATCTGGCAGCAGATGTCACAGCCCTGGTCAAAGCAATATCTCCAATCTTCACACATACAATTGCAGAAACCGGCGCGTCTGCATCCCTCGTTACTTTGTAGGCAGGAGTTGCAAGGCTTGCAAGACTGTAGCCCCATGGGAGAATCTGTCTGTCTGTTAAAAAACACACAAGACACCAGGAGATGAGATATTGGAAGAAATCACTGTCTGGAAAAATGGTCTCCTTTTCAAGTCCAGAACTGGAATGAAGGATGTAACAAAAGGAATTCTGTGAAGAAGAAGAGGAAGAAAAGATGTTGGTAATTGGCTGTCAGCCTGTCATGAACACAGAGTAAGTTTGCCGTTTCAAGTTGCGTCCGAAGCTCTTGCCATCTGCAGTATTTGTTCTCAGAATAGTTTGACCAACTTTCAAATGCACTGGTTGATATCATACTCTGCCCCCCGAGGCTTCGCTCCAGTCATCATCTCTGACGTTCATGAGACGAGGGATGAAGTCAGCCTGAACAGAGAGAAAATATCCCCTTTTGAAATAGCATGACATCCTTAAATGTAACTCCAAACAGAGTTTTTCTCTGTTCTTCCTCAGTCAGAATGTTTGTGACCAGAATAGAAGCATTTTCTTGTTATGACTGTGAAATTACACAGAGAGGCTCTCTCTCAGGCCTGCATGTCATGGGACCTACAAGATAGGGACTGTGGTAAGTAAGAATAATGAACCATATGGAACAAATGAGGAAACAATTATTTTATTACAACCACAGCTATAACCATGTTAGTCGATATTAGTATTCCAAATCTTTGTAACAGCATGGAACAAAACTTATTTGTTCGTACTAAGATGTTTTAAGACCAAAACATTTATTAGACGAATGGTTCGGCACACTTATGCAACCGCCTTAATGAACAAAAATAAATGTGTCAGGGGGGAAAATTGTGTTTCCCTGGAATATTTTAGACTGATGGAGTTTGGATTATTGGAAGTACTGAAATCAGGTGGGAGAGGTGTGTTGCAAAAAGACACGTTTATGTGAGTGACAGCACAGGTAGCTGCATTGGGAAAATTTGATTCTACAGAGTTGGAACACAAAGTAACTTTGTGGTATTTCCAAAATATAGCAACAAAATAGCAAGTTATTTTCCCATTTCACAGACTTCTCATGAGGCACACTAAAGTTTTGCCTAGTTATGCTACAAAATAGATTTTTAAAAGAGCCCCCTGTCTGTCTGCACACTGTATCTTGCAGACCAATGTGTTTCCAGTAAATATTTGGACTTGGGTGACTACTGCCAGTCAAGGAGGAAAAGAAATCCTCCACCACAGAGCACGTTTTTACTTGAAGAGAGAGAGAGAGAAAAAAAAACGTTTTTTTAAGATCAGAGAGACCTGCTTCAGACTGAGTGCAGGTAATTTTGCAAAAGTCAATTCTCTTCTGGCTGTGGATCTGTCTTCTCATCTTCTCTGTAAATTCTAGGAGCTCCCCTTCTGTATACTCTGGCAAAGAAATAAGGATGGCCATCAAATTTAAAGGCTTATCTAAACAGTTGAAAATCAGCCCTGGCATGTCCCCCCAAAAATAGATAAAACAATAATGATAACAATGTTAGCAGTTCCTCTAAGTGTATCATTAAAAGAAATGGTCTGATTACTATCAGCAAGACTTCTTTTGCAGACTTCACAAACTATTCTTGCAAATAGAGGAACACACAACACAGAAAGGAAGTAAAACATAAGCAAAAACGTCCAGAAGAGATCATTTCCATAATGTTGTCAGACACTTATGGCAATCAGAGCCCGTGTATTTCAAATACAAACACTTCTACTTTGTCGTGGGTGATTGCCCCTTATTATTACATGGACGCTCTTACAGTTGCTCGTTATAGCATTGTGGCTCTATGTGGGTCTGATTGCAATGTTTTTACATTGTTTCTATCACACTTTTATCAGTTTTGGTTTGTCTTTGTCTTTGAAAATGGTTCAAGAAAAGGTTACCATTTGTGCTAATGTTTCTCAGTTGTTTAAAATATATGTGAACATAATATATTTTAGTTGCTAGATTCTTAAAATTCTAGGTGATGATATATATACTCACTGGCCACTTTATTGGGTACCCGTTACCAGAACTGGGTTGGACCCCCTTTTGCCTTTAGACCTGCCATAGTTCTCCATGGCAAAGATTCAAAAAGGTGTTGGAAACATTTCTCAGAGATTTCAGTCCATATTGACTTATTAACATCACACAGTGCTGCAGATTTGTCAGCTACACATTCATTATGTGTCTCCTATTCCACCACATTCCAAAGGTGCTCAGTTGGATTGAGATCCCTAGAGATGGTTGTGCATCAAAATCCGTGTAGGTCAGCAATTTTTGAAATACTAAGACTAGCCCATCTGGCCCCAAAAATCATGCCATAAAGTCACTTAAATCCCCTTTCTTTCCCATTTTGATGCATGGTTTGAACTTTAGCAAGTCCTCGTCTTCACCACATCTAGATGTTTAAATGCACTGAGCTGCTGCCATGTGACTGACTAATTAGACACTTGTGTTAACAATTAGTTGAACAGGTGGACCTAAATAAAGTGGTCGGTGTGAGTAACTTTTTATGCATTTTAAATTGTCCCATTATTTTGATTTTGAGTAATTGGATAAATTAGATGTACTGAATTGTAATATTCTGATGAGAATTTAGCCACACTGGCATTATATGTAGGTCTAGGTTAAAGGCAAGAATCACTAAGGGTTAAAACTTTGTTGCTACACTTTAGCTATCTTTAGAAATCCTTTATCTGATGTCTGTTCAGATAGGAAGCTGGCATTTGCCAAATGCAAAGTTCACTAAACAGGGTACAAGTCAAGTCCGAGAGGTGACAAATAAAAGGAGGTAAGCTACTGCAGGAAAGCCGCTCATACATTGAAACCCAGCTGCCGTCACACCGATTGGATTGGTAATACATCCTGGCAGAGTGGTGATGTTTGAGACTAGCATTTATAGGTGAGGTGTTTGTGGATTAGCTGCAGCCGGAGTCTGACACAAATACACCTGAGATCACTTTTGTAACCGAGGAGAGGGAGGAAACGGAGGACAGGAGACAGGAAGATGTGGACTCTGACAACAGTGTTGGTTTGTACAGTTTGACAGTGATCCAAGGTGGGACAAACCATGAATCAACAACAGAGCATTGCTTGGGTTTGCTGTCAGAGCTGTGAAGGCTTCATCTCATAACTTACTTATACTACAGTAAATCACAGTTTGCAGTGTTTTTATCTAAAATGACTGATCAAAGTTTGAGTCACTTTCTTTGATTTTGTGGTTTTATGTACTCTTATTAAGTCCTCAAATGTCTTTGAAAACTAATTACTTCTCATCAAAAAAATAGTTATGATATGATTAAAAAAGCTCCTGAGGAAACAGACTGTTCCTATATTTTTACTTACATATTGCATCCTCACAGGAGCAACACTCATCACAGTTAATCAAGGACAGAGAACAGGCTACATCTGTTCACATGGTGGCTCTCCTGACATTTTATTATTTTCCTTCCTCCTCCCTCTCTGTCATTTCATCTGTTTCACTCTGTTCCTCCTTTTTTTTCTTCTTTTTTTTAGACACTTGCACACCTTCCCTCCTGTTCCCTCTAACACAAATGTCAGCGGGCTGAATGTGACAGGTGAACGACAGGGAAGTAGATTTGACCTTGACGGCTCTGAGAGCAAAGTGACGGCAATAAAAAGGCTGTGGTGAGCTATTGTTGGCCCTGGGGCACCCATTAATGAATGACGTAAAACAGTTGTGAGATTTGGCGGGGGAGGGGAATGATGGAAGGTGGGTGACAGGGACCCACGCACGGCCATCACCTGGGTTGAGCTCAGCCAGCACACTCCGCACAAGGTTCCCTGCACGCAGACGGTCACGTCCAGACACTGACGTGCTCGCAAGCGGGTTGTCAGAAAACCACGTCCAAACACTCACCATCTGATGACATTCAGTCGAAAAGGGTGTTTCCAGTGCGGGAGAATAAATTACTGCCAATTTCGTGTCATTATTCCCCAAGTAGGCCCCTTCACACTTGCACATCTCACTCAAGCATCGATCACGCACAGATAAAAACCAGAGGACTGTTCGGCTTGATCTCCTCCTGCTGCTGAGCAACCTGTTAGGGAATTGTTGTGTGAAAATGGGGCCGCTTCAGAGATTCAGTCATGTTCTGTTCAAAGCACCAAAAGAACAGCACAGGTTTGGTTTCTTAATGTGTTTGTCTTTTCAGATGATATCGGGATAATTATATATAATGAATTGAGGTGATAAGTGTCAGCGCACTAATGGAATGCAGTACTTAACCCTCATAATCACTATGTGCCCTTCACTTAGTGTCAGGATAATCATATTACTGCTGCTGACACCGTCTTCACTTCCAGAAACTAACCTCTACACATGACGCTGTCACCATGTTTGTTTGATGTCAACAAATGCATTAATGCACATTATCCAAGCTCCACAGCTTTGACGCTGAGCATCACAGTGTTCTGCATGGTGTTTACAATGGGCTTCTGCAGCCTGCCAGGCCAGTATGGGTCAAGATAAGCTACGAGCAAGAGTTTAAACAGTAAAATCGGTGAGAGATTTACAGAACCTGTCGAGGAAAGCGTAGCAGAGCTGCATGAATTACAGCGGTTCAGGGAGGGGGTGGGAAACAGGCAATTCCTGCATGTCACTGGGATTGGCAAAAGTCTCATTTTTATTTTTTTTTCCCAAACCTCCACATTTCACAGCCTCCTGCATCTCTACATCACTTCTATTAAATAGGTGTGGAGTGAGACAGAAATGGCAGGTAAAATGGTGCAGTTATTGGTGTCAGAAAAAAGAAAAAAAAGAGGCGAGAGAAGAAAAAAAGATTGTAAAATAGGAGAGGCTTAGTGGGTAATTGTAGTAATTTTGTACCCATACTTCACATCTATTTGAAGTGTCTGTGCACGTTTTCTTCATTCAGTGGTGTGGTGTTTAAGTTGTGTGTGTACTTTTGTATTTCAGCAGAAAACTTTGTTGTTGTAGAACACTATTTAAAATTTATTCTAAAAAAATATGATTTTTAGATATGATATATCATTGCTCAGGGGTTTTGTCACTTGAATCACATGCATTTTTTAAAACTTTTATGGAAGTCTTGTTCTTTGAGTTTGTGGTCTAATATTTGAGGAAAAGCATGTTTCCTGTCAGTCTCTCTTGTAACATGTGTTTGCTTTTTCATGCTAAGTATGCTTAACTCCATACTAACTATAACTTATCTATGTGGTCTCTCTAACCTGAGGTCATTCAAAGAGCTATCAACAACAGATAAGATATTATTAATTGTTCTCAGAACCTCACTTTAAAAAATCATAACTATCCCGTTTTATGTGTCATTTTGAAAGTTAGCATTTAGGCTCAAGCAACACACTTGTAAGTTTATTGATGGCCATGGAAAGTGTGTTGGTGTTATTGTCCCCAAATAAACCTTCAAACTGAAAGAAAAATGATGAAAGACTGCTTTCATCGAAGACTGCTTTTTAATCTACCTGGACATCTCAAGGACATTCTGGCCACATGGAGCTGTGAAAGACCTTGTGGTTACTGCACAAGCACAGCTAAGAGAGGATTTTAAAAAGATAAATAAATACATGGCTGTTTAATTATCCCAATATAAACTGGTACACTGTGCTTTCAGAGGTTCTTACTTCCTACCAGCTCAGGAGTCACTGCAGTACTTTTCTGCAAACTTCACTCTGCAAAATACTTTAGGCAACACTGTCAAACAACTTAAATATTGATAGTAACTTCATTTAACAAAATTGCTGTACATGATTTAGACTTTTTAAAATATTCCTTTTGTAAAAGGAATCCAAGATGTCCAACTTATCTGTGAGTTCCTAATGAGATGACTCATGGACTGTAATTTTAAATACTGAGTAGGGAGTCTGCTTCTTCCAAACATTTAAAACGATGTTTTTATCTTCTGTCATTTTATCATTTCAGCTCAGACAACAGTGTTTCCCTGATCTGTCAGCTCTAGACTGACTCACATTTGTATCCTCACCTGTGAAGTATGGAGTGGAGCTGATAGTAAGAGCTGCACCAGAGAGGTGCAGTGACAGGCTTGTTATAATGACTAATATCATCTGTTGCACTTTCATTTTCTGTTCAAAGTGATGAACAAATGTCCAGACTGTGCCAAGGGACTGTGTCATCAAGATGTCTGTTTGAGGGAGAGCTTCTGCTATTTGACAGGCCTGTGGGCTGTTTCTTTCTCACGACCAGTGAGGCAAAGAGATCAATTATGATTGTACAAAAAAGTCAAGCTGCATGATTCACTTGATAATGCGGGTCGACATGGAGATCAGCTGAGCCTTGTGAGGCAGCTCGTACTAATGAAGCACAAAATAACAGCTGCTTTTGCTCATGACTTTTTATGATGCCCTTTCCCTTTCACAAAGCAACATAATGTTCTGAACGGGGTTTTATATAAAACATTTTTGGGTTTGAAATGTTGAACAGTATTGTATTAATACTCAGAAATATAAATGCAGAAAAAGAAAATTAAAAAGCAAGGACATCCTCTTTTTTTGTGTTTGGATCAAAGCATACTCAATCCTCGAGTTAAAAAATCTGATGAACCACAGGATGGATCTTAATGAAACATTCAACAATTGTTCTTCGAAGGTACATCTACAAAGGATTCACTTTTGGAGTCAATCCAAACTAAGATGGCCACCACAGCTAATTGAACTTATACCCTCAGCCCCCAAAATGGCTATAACTCAGTTTTACAGGTACTGCAGTAGAATTTGACATGTCAGTAGCTGAGAGTCATTCACAACACATAGCTTGACACCTTGAAAAATTGCATGAGATTGTGCATAAAAATTATTTTCAAGGTTTGACCAAAGCGGCTATATCTCTGTCATTTCTCCATATTAGATGATCACAGCCTGAAAGTAAGCGGCCACTGTTACCGTACATCTGAATGTGCCAGACACTAAAATCTGAGAATTAAAAAAATACAGATACAGCTTTTCCATTAAAAGGAATCTCAGCAGAAAAAAAAAAATCTTAGTTACTAAGAGGCCCCAAATAAACAGATTGAAATTCTGCTCCTTCCTTCAGAACGGCTGCAGTTCTGCTGTCTGTGTGTTTGGGAGGATTGCACAGTCGACTGCAGTTTGCTTGGCTCTTTGTGGCTTCCTCTGCCCATTCATCAAAAGGACCAGTAGTCTTGTGAGTAAGAAGATTTATATACTGTGGAAGAGAGGTGGAGAATTAGCACAGATTTATGAGCACGGGCTGCCGTGGCACGGCACTGGCAGCTGCTGTTTGACATTTGAACAGAGAATGTGAAAGAACATTGGAGACGAGGAAACAGGAAATTGGAATAACAGAGAGGTGGAGGAGGATTGAAGAATAAATAAGATACAAGCCAGGCCAATAAAAAATAATAATAATAAAAAAAAAGAAGAAGGAAAAATGTCATGCGGTTGGGAAAGCTGATTTCTGGCTAATATGGCAAATGCGACAAGAAATCAAACCTGCATGCTTATAAAAAATCTGCTCTGATGTATGAAATCTGGAGGATAAACTTTAAACAATGCACTTCAGATTAAATTTTATGATCATTACTAATCTGTGGAGGGAGGTGTTTAATGATGCAAATCTTTCTGTGAATCGGCTGATAGGCTTTAACTCATCTACCCATCGTGTACTCAGCAGAGGATTGCACGACAGCCGTCTGCAGAGGACAGTGTTTGTGTACTTTCTCCACATTATCTATTATGAGCAGTAAAGATTCAAAGGGTTCGATCTGAGCCTGAGCCCAAACCTGAAAGAACCCGCTGATCTTATCCATAAAAGAACAACTTCCTCCTTCCACTCGTCGTATCTCACGCTTGCAGGAGCATCTCAGTTATTCTCAGCAAAACTGGAGGTCAAAATGTGGATACACAGCACAACAAATGAAGAGTGTTGTCCAGAAAGCAAAAGAAAACACCTGTCAGGGAGCAAAAATCAGCCTTTCTTTGAGAAAAGACCAGACAGAACTAATGCCCAAAAGGTGTTTCTTTGTTTATTTGTTTGTTTGTTTGTTGTCTTCTTCTGCCTTTTCTTTCAGAACCACGGCAGTATTGTTTTTCAAGTTTTAGATTTGGGAGAAATGAGACATTTTAACACAAAGACAAACTTAAAAGGTAGTTTTACCTTTCAGCATTAAAAATAAAGCTGTTTTCATCCCTCTTAAATTCAGATTCATTTGGTGTCCTCGAACTGTAAACTGTATTTATAACAGAAGCTTGATCTGCTGAAAAGAATGGCTTAACTATCATTCATTAATAATAGCAGCTGAGTGGGAAATGACGTGTGTCTCCACTAGAAGAATAATTTTAAAATTCAGACCTAACAAGGACATTAATCAGATCTACTTTGTTCAAACACTCTCAATTTACAGGAAAAAAAGGGAAGCTGTGTGGGACATATATATGCTTAATGCAATCATTTCAGATTAATTTAAACCCTAAAATTCATTAGAATAACTTCAAAGCCAAACATTTATAAGGCCATTCCTTGAAGGGATGACTTTATTCCAATATCTGTAAAAATAACTGAGGTATTACAATTTATGTTAATGTTTATTAGCTGGGGTGGCCCTCTTGAATTTGATTGGCTCCAAAAGTTATTCAGTTGTACATCCTGGGATTACTGTCTGAGTACTTCACCAACATCTGTATTTTGCTATCAGACAAAGAAGGTTGACTCCAACAGGAAAGGCCAAGGTTTCAAGCAAACATGTTTTACAATGTGTTGAGCTCAAAGTATGTGTTGGGGACGATGCTCAGATAGTGTTTTCTAAAATCAGTTGGCTGAGGCAGCCATGTTGAATTGGGTTGAATCCAAAAGTTAACCAGTTCTATTTGTCAACCCTTTGATTACTTTCTGAAAGTTTCATTAAAATATGTTCAGTGGGTCATGAGATATTTTGCAAAAAAACACACAGTGTAGATTCCAGTAAGTAATGGCAAAACTCTAAACACAAATCTTGCTCAATCAGAATACAAGTTAGGGAAGGTTCTCAGCTACTACCACACCAAATCCTAGCTCAGTGTCTGTAAAATTGGCTGAGTTACAGTCATTTTTATGTTTGCTAAATTGGTTTTGCTAATCACACTAAATCTAAAAGTTAATCAGTGGTAGATGTCAAACCAATGATTACTTTCTGAAAGTTTTATTAGAATCTGTTCAGTGATTCATGAGATATTTTTCTAACAATACAGGGAAACAAACATGCGCACACACACACACTCACATGCAAAAACATTTTTATCCTTTATCTTTAGGTGGAGGAGAATAAGAATACATTAAATCTATCAAAAGAAAGGATAAAAAAGAAAGTGGTTTATTTCAGTTTTTTGCCAGCAGCTCAAATGGATACATATGGTAAGGTCAGTTGTTGTTTTGGAGCTAGAAACAGTAGACAGACTTCTCTCACACAGAGAGAAGTCTCACCAGAATTTAAATGGTGGCCTTGTTGTAAGATCAGACAGAAGTAAGAAAAGAAACAAACAAACAAGAAAAAAAAACAGCACAGAGATGGCTTTTTTGGCTCTGGCATGTATGCAGTCACATCTAGTCAAGGTGAAGTATCACAGTGAACTGCACAGGGCAGCGGTCACTTGGCCCCGAGGCACCGCATCTACATCCAAACTGAGCCCAAACCCGACTCACAGTCAGTGTTCAGCTTCCATTAGTCTGCTCTTCACCTGCACTCTGTCAACTGGCTTCATTGTGATTCTCCTTCCTGTTAGCTACGTGTGAGTCCATACACAAAGCCGGCGTCACTCAGCTCGGATCAGCCTCGTTCACGTCTTGTTTTGACTCCACGGTAAGAGCATCTGGAGTCACTGCCAGGTTGTTATGGTGGATGAAGCTGGAGCTAAAGCAGGCTCGGAGCCAGCAGAAGGTCTTTCTCATTACATCCTACATGCTTGGTTTAACTAAAAGAACAAAACAAATAAAAGAAGATTCTTATTTTTTCCCTGCCACTGTGTGATAAATGTTCAAATACACTCAAATAAAATCACTGTGATGAAACATGGTTTTCCTCTCTGCTTTTATCTGATTTGACAAAAAGTTCTTGTTTATTTTTCTGCAGTACATTTGTCTCATTTTCGTGGTGATGCAGTAAATATATTCAGTTTCAGATGACCCGATCTTACAGGAAAAAAATACAGCATTATATATATTTCTAAGTAGGCTATTTATTGTACTGTGTGCATTTGGTAGAGGAAAGGTAAACATAAGAAATAATGACAAATTTCATTCTGCTGTGAGTTGATTGTGATCTCTCAACAGCTGTAAATCCCAAGCTCAAACACAAAAGCTGTGCTTTTGGGAACAAAGATAAAGAGTCAGTAGTAAACTATAGAAGACGCTGAAGCCCACAGGCATTCTGCTGGACGTTTGGGAGGCTGTTGTAGACCGGTGGAGGCTGTTACATCATCAGATAATTTCTCACAACCCTGTTCAATTACCAGTAGATAAAAAGAAATATGCATGAATGTGCTCAGTCTATTCATTCTAAGACTGTCGCCAAAAAAGGCAACCACAAGCCTGCGCAGTGGTTAATGTTTAATGGACTTAAAGGACATGATTACCCGTTGGCTCTGAAACAGTTTTATGAGGCAGCCATACTCAGTGCCAGGATAAAAAGCTTTGGCTCCATGCTCTTAATGACAAAAACGACCTCTGTCATAATTGTATGCCTGCTGAAGTTACTGCAGCTGTCCAATTTCAAACACAATGCCTTTACGTCACAAGGACACTTTGTGTTTTTGACATAATCACTCCACGAGAGCACTCTATGATTAGCTCAAGTGGCTTCTCTAATGAAAATGATGACTTGCTTTGTTAACCGCGTGTGGCTTTAGCACTCAGGTGTTAAACAGCAGAGGATGTGGACTGCATACTGAAAGTAAGAAATTACCTGGAAGATAATAAACTCTTAATGTGGGCAATCAAATCAAATCATCAGCAACAAATCTGATCAGCTTTGATGCTGCTCAAACTGGGTTACGGCTGAATGTTCTTCACAGTCTGCTTTATTGTTGTGTTATGAAAATCAGTGTCAGTTTATGGCAAATCCCATAAATGCTGCCTATAACAACTGTTCCTTATGGAAAGATGAATAAAAGATTACTTTGTGCTATTCTATTTTATTCTATTCTATTGTAGAGATTACACTGATAGCAAGATTGGTGAACTTGTCAGTTTCCAACCCATAAAGGAACAGTTGCAGAAACTTTTGATACAAATTATTGCCGACTAATGTCAGCAGACACTGCTAATAACTCCAGTTTTTGCAGATCTTCTCTTGCCTCCTGTCCACATTCAATTTGATGTTAAGATTTTACTTCTTTTAATGTTTTAAATGGAGACACTGTCTTGTTTTTTCATCACCCTTGTAAGAGTTTTGTATTTGACCAGCCTGTTTTTTTTTCCTAGATGTTCTGGGATCAAGTTTAAGAAAACAAAGGTGAATGATCTTTTACTGCTGCTGCCCAATAATTTGTGGAGTTGTTTAGCTTCTTATATCTGCTTTGTCATGGGTTTAGGTTTTAATTTGAATGGCTTGACTTCATCCTTCTTTGGTATTTTTGGGTTTCTCTGTCAGTTATATTGGTTGTTTAGGTTATTCTGCTGATTCATGATCTTGATTCTCCCTTAGCTATCAACACAACTGTAGTCATTTACTCATCAACCCAGCCAGCATACACACTTCCTGTTTTCCACAGACTATTGTCATATTCTCCTGTTATATTGTCTGCTTTGTTGAGTTACCTTGAGTTATTAAACGTGCCTCCTGTGCGAGTCTGTTTAAGTACTTTCACACAACTAATGCTTAGACTGTAGAAATATTTGCATCACTTCTTGAAACTCATCTTTTTTTTACATGCTGATTTAGTTTTAGTGTGACATCAGAGATTGTATATATTTCTCTTTTATTGTCAGTTTATTTTTATTTCTTGGGTTTTATATTCTTTTGTTATCCTGTTTTATTACCCACTGTTGTTTTGTTGCCAAATTTGATTTGATTGTAAATCACTTTAGCCAACTTTTGTTCTTTTTAAATGTGTTGTGTATATTAAGTTAAACCTTAAATTTGCCTTTTTTATATTTGAATGATGTATTAATAACAGTTGAATGCTTCTTCCATACATTATGAATGTTTTCCTTCTCTGCATACAGTGTCATAAAATGTTTATGTTGTTTCATGCTGAATCACCACTCTGTAATGTCCAAATTAATCTTGGACACTTTGAATCTCATGGTCTCTAACATTGTACATTTTCTGCAGCCAAACATTAAAAGATATGGTCTGACTTGATGTGCTTTTTTGAAAAAGATGAGTCATTCCCTATTTTATAGTCATCTCTTCTGACAATGTGATTGTGCTGACTATAAGACGTAAATAGGTGCAACGCATTTAGACCGAATCCTATCAAGTTTTGTTTTGATGTGCGTTCTAGATGAAAATGACACCCTACCCACACGGGAGCTATTCAGCTCAGGAACATTCATTTACATTATACTACACCAAGCCTCTGAAAACTACATAAATCACCTTGTCACAGCCAAGCTGCTCGGCCAATTCAGTTTCCTCAAGTTTAACCATCTAATATAGTATAATAATAATGGCATCTGTACAGCTCAATAATTCAAACCTATTGATCTGATTACAAGCATTCTGCAGCATAATTTGCTGTATGGAAAATTCCTTTAATGGATTCGGACCGAGCAGAGAACAGCTTAATCTCTGTGGAACCAACACAGCTGGGTCAAACACAGTGATTATGTTTTTTTTTTTTTAAATCTCGCCTGTTCTGTGGGTGTTAGTTTTAGAAATCTTTAGGTGTCAAAATCTTTACACCTGGAAAGCTCAAGGGATGGTTGCCACTTTGCCTCTGGTATTGTTTGTGTACAAACTGCAGCACTTCCAGGCAGCAACAAACATCTGGCGCCAGGCACCGCTGAGACCCTCATCATAATGTTATTAAAATCCAAAGGTGGATATGGATTCCCCTCTGTTCAGATGCAGGTAGACTGCAGTAGTATTGTACATACAGTCTTTTGACAGCTACAGGGAAGAATTTTAAATGCTAAAAACAAGTGTGTAATCAAAATAGACCTCTGGCATTTTTAACTTCATTCGCCTCACCTAATCTTTAGTGTGCCCGGGGTATTTTATAATGCCATAATACAGCATAGCAGGGTTTGTGGATTTAGCAGTGTGTTGCGATTGGCCAAAAGGCAGCCTGAAAAACTAGTGGGAGCTATAGATTATTTTGCTCCATGTGTAAAAAGCTGCTTTAATTATCCTTAAACAGCTGAATCTGAAAGACAAACACGTGCTTTATCAAAGTCTGATCTAAAATTAGCAAATCTGCTTTCCAATGCTTCTTTTTTTGTTAAATTCCAGCTTGCCTTTGTTTGCAGAAATACCACCTGTTAGTGATTTATGAGCTGCCTGTCTCATGCAAGAAGAGAGAGGCTGTCATTAGAATTGATTAGCTGAATTGATTTATTCAGTAAGAAAAACACATACCACTGCAGTATAGTGGGGTAGGCATTGATTATATCACTCTGTGTTTATTGCTGCAAACTCCCCCTTTAAAAGCCCATATGCAACAAATGTTTTGGTCTTTATGAGCTGTGTGTCGCAGCTCCCACATGCTTAGATGGAAGCACATTTAGAGAACAAATGGCAGAAAAGCAAAATCTTCACCACTAGCCCTTTCGCTTACGAGCTGTTTATTCAATACAAGGTTCTGAACCTGGAGAGCAGGTTGAAACGATAAACTGTCAAATCAGTGTGCTGAAGGTCACACAGAGTGACACGGGAACACAACAATCACGAACCAAATGTCAATGCAATGTTGCAACAGCAAAGCAGATTTATGAAAATAGCTGTTTTGAAAGCGAACAGTGATGAAGCGTCATTAAGTGGCACCAGGCAGATTTATAATGCAGCTGCTGGACTCTGCAATGCATGAAATGCACATGCATGTTGATGTGGGCCATTTTGTGCGCTCATTATCGCCGACGCACGGTGGACAAAAATTGCTGCTGGCAGGGCCACAGAATCAATCCCAGTAATGTTGCATCTTTCAGGAGGTGTAGTTTCTGTGACAGCTTGAATGAAATGCAAACTTCACATCTTCGGTTTAAGACATTCAATTTCCAGCTGCATCTTGAGGCACAATTCCGCAGAGAAGGATCAATGCAAAATGAGTGGAAAATTGCTAATGTTATTTACATCAAAGTGAGACTGGAGGAAACCAATTATGCCAGTGATTCAAGGCAATATTCTTAAGTGAGCTGTACCCTGGGTAATGGCGGAATAATGTTTTGATATTTTTATATTCTAAAGCCAAACCAATATTGTTTTTAAAAGCATATAAACTTAGATGTTGTTACGTTTGGAATAATTTATTTTCAAAACGTAAGACGGTTGGTGAAAGTGAAAAAGAAAGAAATGAAAATGCTAAATCAAGCAGATAAACAAAGAAGTAGAAATTGATGTTTAATGTGGAAAGAAAACAGATTTGAACATGTGATGTAGTATATGATGCTTTGCTCTAATGTCTTTCCCCCGATGTGGTTATTCATCTTCGAGCAGGAGTTCGGCTGTGTTTTTCATGTTTCAATTTGCAGCTGTACGGCTGTCTCAGAGAAAGAGCTGCGAGGTGATCAGTTACTGGGCATAAATCAGATTTTATCTGTGAGGTACTATAGATGAGCTGTCATGATTGATGCTGCAACAGTGCACAGTGTGTGCGCAATTTGTAGGTACCCGTGAGAGAACCCTTTTTCACCACAAAACCACATCCACGGTGCAACATCAGCAACACGTGTGTCAAATGACCACATCTACAAAAAAAAAAACAGAAAAAGAAATCCAGACATTGAAGAACAAAGCAGAGGCAAATGGTTGTTTTCCGGTTTAAATCGGGTAGGCCAAGGAAACTTACAGCGCCTGTTTGCACCCGCAGATGAAAAGCCTGATATTTCACGGTCACTTTGTTTCCCTTTGCTCTATTGCGCTTGCATGCGTAAGCGAGGCAGCACTGGGCCAATCTCAAATGAAGCTCGTTTCAATCAAGCCATTTCAAATCAGGCAAGCTGATGGAAAGAGAGCAGCTTTCAAAAGCCACAGCACACTCCCCATTTCCTAGACCAAAGTAAGAGGTTATTTAGTTGGGGCGCTATGTGAGAGTGCATTATGGATACAGCCCTTCTGATGTTAAACTAAAGTAACCTGCCAAGTGACTGCCAGTGGGAATGATAAACCATCTGCTATTTTGAAGATTTTTGAACATCCAAGTATGCTAATGATAAAAGAGGGGAAAAAGCCATTTAAAACACACAAGAAGCACCCTTTCAGTCAATTCAACACTTTTCTTAAGTTATAATGCACTCTCAAAATGATGAGGAAAATTGCAGTAAATACTGAAAATTCTTGAAAAAAATACAACAAAGACAACCTGGTAAAGAGAGCATTTTGCAGCCTTGTCTAAGATTCCATTTATCATATCCGAG
Source organism: Kryptolebias marmoratus (assembly GCF_001649575.2). NCBI lineage: Eukaryota > Metazoa > Chordata > Actinopteri > Cyprinodontiformes > Rivulidae > Kryptolebias > Kryptolebias marmoratus. The sequence continues at coordinate 8,924,575 of NC_051441.1, read as the reverse complement.
TGGACAATGAATCAAAAACAGATTTGGAAAATCGTGAATGCTGCCTTTCCTCAAAAAAAAAAAAGACAATTTGTGTGATGCATAACTGTGTGTCTGTCACTCCTGCACGTGGCAGGAGTGGCATCCAGGTTATTTTGTTTTCCAGGGAAGAAAACTTTGCTTATTTCATTAGCACAATGCTAAAGCCCTTTCTGCACAAATTTAATCATCAAGGAAAGGAATATGACCCACCTGCAGACCTGAACCGTCACCTACTGACAACTTTAGGTGCACTGGGAAACAACAGATGTTAATCCATGTCTTCAGCAAGAATTTTTTAGCTGCAGCACATGCTCTCTTCAGCTCCCAATATTCAGAAGAAGTGATGTAACACAGAGGTAAAGATGCACACGTTCATTGTTTTAAAAGTGTTGCATGTTGTTCATGAACGAACGTCTTCTGAAAATCTCTACAGGATAATCAACAGTCGTTAAAAAATCTTTCTTTCTTGACCTCTGAAGCACAAAGAAACATAAAACTTAAAACTTGTAAATCAATGACACTAAACATTTAGTTTAATGTAAAGTAATATTTTGCTAAAGACAGACACTAATATGGAAAATGGGAAATATAGATTGAATAAGGCTTGAAAATTTGATGCACACATTTCTTGCAATTCATTCCATTTTTCTTTGACATTTAACATAGCATCCAAACTTTGCTGAAAACATAGACTACATGGATCTTTGAATTTTACTCGAAATGACTTCAAAAGATAGCCTGTTGTCCATTCTTTAAGTCAGTAACACTGATTTAGTGTGTTCAAAATACCCTATAAAAACTAACTTATTGTTTCATTTTTTAAAATTTGTAAAATAGCAGCCATAAAATTCCAAGTTAGGTGAAAAAATATAATTTGTTCCTCTACTCTTAATGTTATCCTAAAGAAAATGCTCCTGTTGTACAAACCTTTGCGTTAGCTTGGTTGCATTGGATTTGATAATTGATTGAACTCCTCTGGGTAGTTGCTGGGACTTGCAAATCTATTACAGCCTAATTAAAAGTTATAAGTTCTGTAAACCTTTTGTTTCAGTTAGGCTGATTTAGATTAGTTTTTGATTGAACTGTAATTGTAATTGTTTTAATCTGCAAATCTATTTTAGCCTAATCAAACGAGCTTGTGCAAGAATCAAATTTATTTACTGCCTTACCTAAAACAGAATTACTTTAAACCTAAATGACCATTTCAACATTACTAGTGCACAGTATTCCAGTTAATGTGGTTTGTTAAATATGTTGTCTTAGTACAAGAGATATTTGTACAATATTTAACTAATTTTCCAGTCGCTCCAGAAATAAATGTTGCTTGGTTGAATTAAATCCATAAAGGAATAATTCACATCTTCAGAAGTGGGGTTTTGTGAAAAGGTTATGAAAAATGAATATTATACCAAACAGCTGTAATTTGATAAAACAAAGTTTAATACTGACCAAACTGATGAGCTAAAGTTGATTGTTGTCATCTTAAAACAAATCAAACCTCAACAAATTAATAACAAAAATGTGCAAACATTCTTCTATAATCTTTTACATCGTTGACATTTTCATATCACACATTTACTTATGTAAAATTCTGTGGTTAGTTGCAAGAGCAAAGTGTCATCAGCAGTTAGAGGAATCACATCCGGTGCAGCCCGGGGCACTTTGGGCGGTAATCTCATAATATTCAACATCCACTTTGATCTTGGCCTCACTCAGACTGGTCATTAGCTCATCAGTCTGGTCAGAGATAAACTCTGCTTCTCCAAGTTGAAGTTGTTCAAAAAGCTGTCTATAACTGATAAGATATTAATTGTTTGTAACCTTTTCACAAAAAAACCACTTCAGAGGATCTGAGATATTTCTTTCAAGGTGCTTTTTGCAAAGTGGTGAAGACCAGACAAAAAAATCTCATAGGAATAAACTTAATCTGCACAATAATGTTCTTATATCAATAAAGTTTTGTGATTGGATGCCAACTACCACATGCGTTTGTTTACCTACGGAAAGACCCAAAGTGAGTGAAAATAGGTCAAATTGTAACTGTACCTGTGGTGCTCCACCCTGCTTGAGCACAGATATTTATTCTCGACGTTTGTCTAACTTGATCTCTTCCTTTCCTTCCACATTTAGCAGCAGATTCACTCTTTTATATCTTCACCTAAATGTCTTATGTGTGATTCTACACTTGTCTGAGTCTGCCATGTTTATTTTTATCTACACAAGAGCACAGCCAGTCCAATGTAAGTCAATCATGTGACTCAAACCTCCGCATGGTTTTCAGTAGATTCGGCTGAGTGCTTTGTTTACATTAAGTGTGGACCCACATTTCAGAATTAAATTCAATATATAACAGAGTAAACTCTTTCAAACTGCACCATTTGATATAGTCCACAATAACCTTTTTTTCTTGTTTGATTTTATAGTTTGCAATGAGTACCTTTAACTTTTAAAGAATTATGTGTAAAAATGGGCTCAAATCCACGAAAAGATGTGACGGACGGTCTTATGATCAGAAAAGGAGAGACTTCATGAATTGGGAACAAAAACAGAGCTGACACAAACATTTTAATCCAACCACCAGCCTGACGAACATCTGAAGTCAAGTTGGCAAACATGACTAATTCTGTTAGGAGCAGTAATTTCATTCAGCCTTACTTTGGAATTTTAGACCGTTTAAATTATCACTTTTGTTTTTACCAAAATCCCCACCAGTAGTTTGTTAAACCAATACAGAATGAAATGTGGAAATAAAAAGCCATTTTACAGTGTAGCTGAATCCTTTTGATTGAACACAGACCACATCCTTTTTGACCAATGGTTGATTTTTTATTTTATTTTATATAAAGCGTAGTTCCTTTATGCCAGTAAATGCAGGAATCTGTTTCCCTCCTGCCCTCAACACTGTAAAGCTTTGCATGTCACTTGGCAAATTAAAACACCCATTCTCAGCACATGTATACATAAATGTCAGCTGCACCATATTGTATTGTTTGACACCTGCCTGTGGTGTCCCCCCCCCCCC